>NC_082389.1:22550384-22632884 GCF_031168955.1 Gadus macrocephalus | reverse complement strand
TCCCAGAGGAATATACAGTAGCCTCGTAAAAAAATAATCTCAAAACATTGAAATGTTATGGTGTTGCCAGAAAAGGCTGCCGTGTATTCAGTCTCTGTGCACAGCATGAAAAAGGAATCCCGCTAAGCAGCTCAAAACCCGGTGTTCTGTCTCCTGCTGCCGGCTTCAGCAGAGCGCCTGTGCCGCTTGCCTCTTCACCGCCATGAAGTGGGTATTTTTCCATTGAAGAGCGCAGCAGCATGCGCAGGCTGCTACACCGCTACACCGGTAGCAAATCACTACTCTGTTAAAAGGCCCTGATGCGTAGCAACCTCTCCTGCCAAGCCTCCAAGCCCCAATCTGCCTGCTTGCAGAGCCGCTGTAATTGGAGGCATTAAACTCACTCTGGCCAGGATGGCAAATGAGTGCTTTGAGCTTGTAAGGGATGTTTTGCTGCATTTAGGCTGGGGGGTTCACAAGCAGATACAGCTAAATCTGACAAATCACTGCCAATCTGCCAGCGTGCGCTTGTGGCTAAAGTCATATGTGTCTGTGAGTGTATCTCTGTGTGTGTATTGGTGCATTTCGTCTTGTTTGCTGGTGCGTATGTTAATATACATCTAAGGGCTGGCTGGTTGTTAATCTAGTCCTAATCTCTAGGATCATCACGGCGACGTCAGGATTCAACGATAAACTCTGGGTCGTGTAATCGGCGCTAAGCTACTAGCTAACACAGCAAAATAAAGCCCAACATTAACGCTCAGTCTCGCATGAAAAATCTTCCACGTTTTGGCTTTTTTCTTCTCCCTTCCCTGTCAGGCGTGCTCATTATTCCACGCCAGAACCATATCGCTTTATTTCTCATTACTAAATGGTCTCCGTGATGAAAAGCTAATATTTTCCTAGAGGTCTGCTGCCATCTTTCATTCTGATAAGTAGACGGGAAAAGAAGGATCTCTCTGGGAGGTTGTGGCCCGGGATCGGGGCGGGAAATGGAAGCCCACAGTTATCTTTGTCCTTGCTGTCCGCTGAGCCAGAGATTCCTCCAGATATTAACCAGATCTCAATAAATAAATCCTACCGTATGAAGTGGATTTGTCCCAAACTATCCTAAAACACATGCTTACATCCCTGCCCTCTCGGTCTTTAAGCAGGGACATCATTCAGAAGTCACCTCAACTCCAAGACGACAGGAGAGCTTGGGCCCCAGGCCTCCACCCGTCAGCAGGCCTCCACCCACCAGCAGGCCTCCACCCGTCAGCAGGCCTCCACCCATCTCTCCCCTGCCGTCTCTGCCCTGCTGTAGCGTATTAGGCGGTTTGGGTTTCAAAGACCAGATGAGGAGCCTAAACTTGGTGTAAGCTAAAAGGCGGCACGATTTACTTCAGCAAATTATAAATAAACCATTCAGGCAAGGGACGGTACGGTGTCGATGGTGATTTGTGTTTGGTTCGCCGTTCGTACATTTGAGCCAAACAAAATGGCATTTGTTGGCACTTGGAAACGCCCCCCCCCCCCCCCCCCCCCCCGTTTCCAAGCGTCTTCTACACGGCACAGATCCCAAGAAAGAGTTTTATCCTCATGCTAATTGGCATGAAGTGTGTGTGTTGGCTTGTGTGTTTGTGTGTGCGCGTAAGTGTGTGTGCGTGTGCACATGTGTACATGTTTGTGTGTAGGAGTGTGGGTACATGTTTGTGAACGGCTCTATGATCAATTTTATATAACTTAATGACGACCATCCAAAGCTGCTGCTGTTCTCTGTGAGGACATAACACACACTGCCGCCCCCCCACCCACAGTGACCTCAGAAGACCTGGAACCCGGTCCAGTAAACCCGAAGTGAAATCAAAGGGAATCCAAGATCAGAGTTTAATAATTTATTTGCATATGATTATCGTAAAAATACTGAAAGAGAAATGCGCATTTTTGTCTCGTTCTTCCTTTCCTTTAATTGTACAACCCTCATACACCATTTAATTGCACTGGATTGGGTAAATGTCTGTCCTATTAGACACAGAGGTACTTTCAATGTCTTGTTTCTTTATTCCAAACTACGTAATATTCTAAATTTGAAATGCAGTTTTTTATTTTTCATGAGTTTGCTTCGTAACATTAAAACCGTCATGTTGTCTTGAGAGGCGGAACAGTCCGGTTTTACATAATTCTGAGCCCCTAGTTGACAGACCTAATACAAATATAGTGAATGCATATTATAAACAACCTGTTCCTTTGGAATCGCGTTGAGAGCTGGCGTGCTTTAAAACAAGGAGGAACATGCCAAGAGGAATGCTGCTCAGTCTACGATTATGACGACATGTAGGGCAGGTCACTATTAAGGTCACGCAGCTGTCCTCATCTGGATATTTAACATCAATACTCCCCATGTCCGCAGTGTGTTGGCCACAGTGACGCACAACACACCAATCCACCGGGAACTAAAGTCCCGGGTCGGGACTCTAGACTTTTTTTTCCTGCAAGGGCAGAATACTCGATTATGTATTTTATTTATGAATGTGTTGTTTGTCCATGTGTGAAAATTAAAACAAGCATAAAAAAAGATAAGCCCCCCCTACCTTTATAAAAATACTGAATACTGCCTTGCTGTGGTAATAACCTAGCATTCAAAACAATGCATATATGAATAAAATAAGACTTGGAAATGATCGGTATTAAATCCCTTATAGGGAACGGCATCAAAGAAACTGTTAAGGTAAAGAAAAAAAATCTTTACACTTGTACTTTTTTCCCAGGGAAGGCATCCATTTTGTTCCGGTTCAATGACGTGTTCCGTCTCTTGGTCACTGGACCTGTTTTACAGCGTATAAGGACTAGGATCATCTGTAGAAGACTTTAGATACTTTTTCTTTTTTACAGAGCACATTTCAAAGTCCTCCAATCGACATGGAAGACGACATTTAAGAGAGTGCAGATGATTAAAAAAATAACTGAGAAAAAAAGAAGGGCTTCACAGCGTAGGAAAGGGCAGAGCTTGATCTGGATCAGAGGTCAAGCTCTCTCTCTTGCTCCGTCTCTCGCTCTGTTACATTGAAGTAACAGTTCTTCAGCTTGGCACTGTTATAACATTCTGTACATTTAGGTCTGCCTTCCGGCCGGTCGTCACCTCCATGGTGACCACACAGGCAGGTCACAGATATGAGACTATATTTCCAACTGGAAAGTCTGAAATAAACGGCGAAAAATAAAACCATGCAAGACATGCAAACATAACCTGAGGAGGAAGAAGGGGGCGCAAGAGAGCTGGCCTTCACTCAACGGACATTTTCACTAATCCACAAGTGTCAAATAATGAACACGTTACTGCAAAGTTTACCTTTGTCGGAAGTCATTTGGCGGACGTTCGCGAATCAGTTCTACGAGGTCGCCTAAAAAAACATTCAAAACGGTTCCTTCCTCTATCAATAAGTTTCTTCCTTTCCGATCCTCATTTTTTCCAGTACTTTTTTTTCTATTTATTTTGTACACACCCAGCTCTTGACGTAAAAGAGTTTCTTGGTATTTTTCAGGTTTCATGTTCTTCTGGAGGCCGCATGGTGGATCCTCAGAGTGTCCTGGCTCCTCCGGCCAAGCGTCTCACACTCTGATGGGGAGCGTCTGGCTCATCTGCTGACGGACGATCTCCTGACTGCCTTCATCTGGACTCTTCCTGTGGTGGCCGGGCAGAGTCCCCCCCACCTGCAACAGGTCCCTGCAAAACACACACAGGGGGGGTCACACACATGGATCACACACACACACACACACACACACACACACACACACACACACACACACACACACACACACACACACACACACACACACACACACACACACACACACACAAACAAACACATATATTTTTAGCTGGAGCAAATTAAACAACACCCACATACCAGTTCCGGGGTAATTTTCCCTAACAAAATGCTATTTTCGCATTAACTAGCTTAAAATAAAAGGGCAAAAAAAACTGAGATCACAAGTAGATAACAGGGGAAAAATATCTGATTTGACCAGGCGGCAGTCCACGCAATAGCAAGAAATCCTAGTTTTCAGAATCCACTGAACCCAGGCGCCAAATCTAATTCCTCATTCAGAGGGCTCCTAATGAAAGCAACGGTTGTGTATATCCTCAGCTATCTGGACAGCGTCTGAGTGTCCTCTGTTCCAGGAGCCTGTGTCCTTGTCTTTAAGACTGTCGCACGCTGAATACACTTTAAAGGGATGGTGTGTCATATCCGCCCACCCTCCTCCAGCTCCGGCCTGGCCCTATCAGCCTCACAATCACTGAGCATCCAGCCCACTTGAGGAACAAGTGAAGCACACAGACGTACACAAGCACGCACGCACACACACACACACACACACACACACACACACACACACACACACACACACACACACACACACACACACACACACACACACACACACACTGACACACAAACATGCACTGCAGGCTCACAATCACTAACACGCACCTGCAGACGAAACACTCTTCATCATGCTAACATGACAATGATGCCCCCCCCCCCCCCCCTCTCTCTCTCTCTCTCCATCTCACTTTATCTCCTACCTTCACATATGGAAGTAAATATGTGCCATCGGATTTTGAAAATAAAAATCCATTGAACACTAGGCACTGAATATTTATGCATTGAAATAACGTATCTGGATTTTTGCCTCTGAATTGAACACTTTAGATATTCAATAAATCATTTTTAGCTTTATTTTTCAATGTTAAAAAATTCAGAATGAAATATTAACGGTAAATAATTAAAGAAAAATATCTTCAACGTCCCCAAATTCGACATGCCAAAGTCAACTGCAAAATTCAATGTATGAAATTCAGCGTTTACATCGGGGGACCCAAGGAAGAGCAATCGATCCTAGATGTTAGATCGCGGTCAATCAAGGAGAGCAAGCGGGTGTTACAAAGAATTCTGCGACCCACCGAAAAGTGTGACCCCAGGGGGGCGCTGTTTCACATTTTCTGCAACATGCACGGGTTTGAAGCGTAGACAGGCATGAAGATGGAAACATGCACGAGCCTAAAACGTAACGTTTTAATCGTCATCGATCACTCGGATTGTGGGTATTTCTTTTTGTGACACTGGGCACACGTTAAGTGGCTGGAGCAAAACGGTTGATATGCCTCTGTGGTGGTATAACAAGAGCGCAACGAGCGCGCAGAGCCAACACTATTCGCACCGAGTGACATGATACAGATATGAGTATGACAAACTAAAAGCAGTTTTCTATCGGGCGCTTCTTCCCGAGGTACGCCGTGCTTCCACTGGAACAACAAGCTGCTGCCGCTTCAGTAGCGCAATACTGTTGGCACTGCGCTCTCGTTCCACATAGTGGATAGCGGGCTTCAGATCGCCCCAGCTTCACACCAAACGTAGGCAAAGGGACCTCGGATCGGCCCAAATTGGTGCCCTAATACAATTGACTCCAGTCCTTAAATGGGACCTTTTATGCTTTTTCGACTTTTATGACCTATAAACGTTGTTATAATGATGTTAGTCATAGTCATGTTTAACCATACTAAAGTGTCAAATAATGATGTACATGCATTTCGACGTATTCCCTGCTGACAGTCTGGGGTGGCTGTGCAGAGCGCTAAACACTCGGGACAACGTTTGCATTCACTTGTGCACATTTCCAGGAAATCATCTACGTAGAGGCACTCCTGCCACGCCCCCATATGCCTGTTCAAGGCATATGGGGGTTGGGTTGGCAGGAGGGGGGCGAGGGGGCGGGGAAGGACGAAACCGAGCGTTGACAGAGAATGCTGAAAGCGCGAAGGTGAGAGGAAGAGTTTCCCGAAAATCTACATCGTTTTTTGTGTATGGTTAAAAATGACTATAACAACGTTTATAGGTCATAAAAGTCGAAAAAGCATAATAGGTCCCCTTTAACCCACTAATTACCCTTACGCTGCATGTAAATCCAGCCCAGTCATTGCAATCACACACACACACTTCACATAGGCTACAGGCATTAGTTCATTGTTTATTTCATACTGCAGTAAACTAAAGACAGGTGTGCATTATAACAAATAAATAAATAAAACATAAGATCCCCCCCCTTGTTATTAAATTTGGTTATTAAATACAGTTTATTTTATTAGCATTTTAGCGACCGATACAATGCTGGTTGGGCGTTTAGTAAGGTCTACCAACGTTGCTTCTCTCTCCATAAAAAGCTATAGTCAGTGTTTAATGACGTTGATTTACCTTTGAGCATTTCCTATTATAGGCTACAGAGTAAAATGCTGTTTGGAATTAACGTTTGTATCAAGAAAGAAAGAACCAGCGAGTGACGCTCTGATTCCCGCTCTCCTTGCTTGCCCGCGATCTAGCATCTAGGATCGATTGCTCTTCCTTGGGACCCGGATGAAAACACTGAATTTCATACATAGAATGTTTGCAGGTGACTTTGGTATGTTGAATTTGGGGACGTTTGAATTTGAATTGTGAAATTGTGAAATTCAGAGGCCAAAAATTCAGATACGTTATTTGAATGCATAAATATTCAGTGCATTGAATTCAATTGCTTTATATTTTCGAAATCCGATGGCACAGATTTACTTCCACATTCACATCCCAATGAGGCAATGAATTAATCATTGCCATGTAAACACTCTCTGACAACCTCTAACGCATGCACACACACACACACCCTATCATTTGCAGGTGTTCGCTTGCAGAAAAACCACACACACTTGGGCACACGCATAAACGTGCATGCACCTACATGCACGCAGAAATACACGCACGCACTCACCCCCCCCGTCCCCTCCGCCCCATAATAGCAGCACTGGGCGCGTCCTCACTGATGCATTAGAAAGCTCATTAGCAAGCTAATTAAACACATTCCTCTCCTTTAGCTCCTCGTCACTCTCCTATTACTCACACTTCCTCACCTCCTCCTCTCCTACATCCGCTCATCTGGATGCTGTCGGTGCTAACATCCAGCATCCAGCATCCAGAGTGGACGGGGGATTAAACCCGGGTCAGCTTCTACATTTCCGAATGCAATTAGCTCTGGTGAGCCCCTGGATCCTGGCAAGGGGATCAGCCTTGGGGTATGCGCGGGTATGCGCGTGTATGTGTGCTTGCCTGTATTTGTGTGAGTGTATGTGTGCGTGTGCGTGTGTGTGTGTGTGTTTGTGTTCGTATCGGTCCTCTGTAATGAAGTGATACTTTGGGCCAAGGCTTGGGCGGCAGAGATGCAGTGTGTTTGAATTCTGCTCCCTGGCAAAATGGACATTATCGTACACCGGGAATGTGGGGTGCTTGCTGATTTGATGAATTATACATCAGCAAAGAGATGGACCTACATCCTGTAATTCTAATCCAAGGCTTCTGCTGCGAGGTACCAAGAAATTAAGAACAAACATGAGCATAAGGTGGAGGAAAAGGCTTGGATCATTATATATTTTCAAGCATCACATCTAAAGCAGCCAAACAAGTAAACCATCAATCTACCTTTCTCAAAATAGAGTAGGAACAAGACGAGGGCCAAGCCCTATTACAGCAATAGACATCTCAGTTGAACGCATTAAGAAGTTAAAAGCACTGTCAGCGACAGAAAATAGCCTATGAATAGTTGAAATAACTGATGCTAAACATAATACCTTTCGGGCAGACACTGTAGGCCTACTTCAATGTATTTGTTATTGTTGTTCGAATCGCTGTCAACAGTTGAACTCAACTGAACTCATACTCAGCAATTGCTAAAAAACACATCAACCAACATGTAAGCAGCAGCTGAATCTATGTGCCAATCTATCATTCTTTTGTTGTGTTCTAATTAAGTGCCAAGAAAACATTGATGCTAGGTCCATCAATCCACCCAACCATCCAACCATCTGTCAGTGAAAGACTAAACTGCCGTACATAGAGATCAAAAACATGCTAAAAAGCAGGAAGAAACAGACCCACTATCACATTTCATCACAATAATAGATAACAACAAGAATCCTCCACAAAACTAGGAAGTGGTGGTAGTTTAGTAGCATATGAATATATACTAAAGTTGATTAAATAGTGGTAGTTGGAGTAGCAGTAGTAGTAGCAATAGCTGAATTAGTCATAGTAATAGTAGTAGTAGTAGCAGCAATAGCAGTACTAGTATTAGTAGTATTTGCAGTGGAAGTAGTAGTAGTAGTAGTAGCCGTAGTAGCAGTAGTAATAGTAGTAATATAAGTAGTAGCAGTAGTATAGTAGCAGTAGTAGTAGAAGAAGTAGTAGTAGCAGTAGTAGTATTAGTAGCAGTAGTAGTATTAGCAGTAGTAATATAAGTAGTAGTAGTAGTAGTAGTAGCAGTAGTAAAATAAGTAGAAGAAGTAGTAGTAGCAGTAGTAGTAGTAGCAGTAGTAGCATTAGTAGTAGTATCAGTAGTAGTACTACTACTAGTAGTAGCAGTAGCAGTAATATAAGTAGTAGTAGTAGCAGTAGTAGTAGTAGCAGCAGCAGTAGTAGTAGTAGTAGTAGCAGTAGCAGCAGCAGTAGTAGTAGTAGTAGTAGCAGTAGTAGTAGTAGTAGTAGTAGTAGTAGTAGTAGCAGCAGTAGTAGCAGTAGTAGTAGTAGTAGCAGCAGTAGTAGCAGTAGTAGTAGTAGTCGCAGTAGTAGTAGTAGTAGCAGTAGTAGTAGTAGTAGCAGCAGTAGTAGCAGTAGTAGTAGTAGTAGTAGTAGTAGCAGCAGTAGTAGCAGCAGTATTACATGAATGGATATAAACCAGGAAGTGGTATTAGTAGTAGTAGTAGAAGTAGGTGAAATGAATAGATAATACAACCAAGAAGTGTCAGTAGTTGTAGCACATGAACAGACGATAAGAACCAGAAAGCGGTAGTAGTAGTATTACATGAACGGCTCCCTATATCTCAAGGTAACAAAACCAGGAGGTGGTAGAAGCTAGTAGTATATGAACGCCTCCCTGTATCTCAAGGTAACAAAACCAAAAGGTGGTAGAAGCTAGCAGTACAAGAACGCCTCCCTATATCTCAAGGTAACAAAACCAGGAAGTGGTAGAAGCTAGTAGTATATGAACGCCTCCCTATATCTCAAGGTAACAAAACCAGGAAGTGGTAGAAGCTAGTAGTATATGAACGCCTCTGTTACGTATTTTAAGAACCTGAGCTGCCTCCACATAGCCTCTAGGAAGCAGATTCAAACACACAAGCTGTATTACCCTCACTTAACCACTAGGAAGCAGGACCAAACATATAAGCCGTAAATACTATACATAGCCACAAGGGGAGCAAGACCTTATTGAAGGCTGCTCCACCACAGAAGGCATCACCTTTAGTTAGGTGAGAAGCCGAAGCCATTACGTCACCCCGGCCACGCCCACTACATAGGACACGCCCACTTGACGTCCTATAGCGGGTGATTCGAAGGAAACAGGCCAGAGATTTCACCCACACCCGCAGAGACATGGGCCTTTGCCCGTGGCTCGAAGTAGCTAAAGTTATATCTCTCACACGTGTTCAACACGCTTCCTCTCCTTTTGCTCCATAGTATTAGTTTACCATACCGAAATACTTTACAACAAATAAAGTCTCTTAAAAGCTATCCCGGATTGGAACCCTTTTCCTTGAAGAATGCAGCACCTCCCTATATCTTCAGGTAACAAAACCAAGAGGTGGTAGAAGCTAGCAGTACATGAACGCCTCCCTATATCTCAAGGTAACAAAACCAGGAAGTGGTAGAAGCTAGTAGTATATGAACGCCTCCCTATATCTCAAGGTAACAAAACCAGGAAGTGGTAGAAGCTAGTAGTATATGAACGCCTCCCTATATCTCAAGGTAACAAAACCAGGAGGTGGTAGAAGCTAGCAGTACATGAACGCCTCCCTATATCTCAAGGTAACAAAACCAGGAATTGGTAGAAGCTAGTAGTATATGAACGCCTCCCTATATCTCAAGGTAACAAAACCAGGAAGTGGTAGAAGCTAGTAGTATATGAACGCCTCCCTATATCTCAAGGTAAAAAAACCAGGAAGTGGTAGAAGCTAGCAGTACATGAACGCCTCCCTGTATCTCAAGGTAACAAAACCAGGAAGTGGTAGAAGCTAGTAGCATATGAACGCCTCCCTATATCAAATACATAATAAAACCAGGAAGTGTTCTACATGAACGCCTCACCCGCACTGGTTGCTCGTGACCACCTTGAGGCTTGCGGCGTTACGCAGCAGCTTGTCCAGTGTGCCCACGATGCGGCAAAACTTGGGCCTCAGGTTGCGCTCCTTCACCCAGCACTCCAGCATCAGCTGGTGCAGCACCATGGGACAGTCCATGGGCGGGGGTAGCCGGTAGTCCTGCTCCACCGCCGTCATCACCTGGTGGTCATTACCTTATTATACAGAAGCTGATGGATGAGGAGGGTTTTCTTATAGTGAAGGTTCTTTGTAATGTTTATAGAACTGCATTAAATAAGCTTATTTTTTTAAGAACAATATAACATATAACGTGAGTAGTAAGAAAATTTGTAAATGAACACAATGAACTCATTAAATCAACAGAATATGCATACTTAAACTAAATACATAGTATATAAAAAATATAGGTGATTAGTATTAATTCCCTAGAATTGGCACTAAAATAACACTGGATGTCCAAGTGAATGACAAGGATCAACCATTTGAGAAATGGTTGCACAATGTTGGGTATTTCTGTCTTTATAAGAGGGGGTATATACCCCCAGAGAAACTGATTCCATGGGCTTGCACTCCTATCACCAAATCTTACTCAACATTAATACCGCACTTCATCATATCTGTTTCACATTTTGTTCCCAATACACTAAGGATGACATGGATGCACCTTAACTTGGACTGTCTTTAATATTGAGTTCAGACACAGGAGACACAGTTGGCAGAGGTGTCTACTAAAGTACAAAGTCAAATAACCCTCTTTGGTGTGTGTCAGCTCACTAATTGAAGTGGCATTAGTTGATGAAACAGCTAATGCATTGAGCCTGGTTATTCGGCTATAGATATAGGTATGGGCAGCAGCTGTGTGGAAACACTATAACATACAGCCAGAGACTATCCCTGCCTTCCCCTTTTGGTAGTTGTACTATCTAACTCCCCTGTCTGTTGACTCTGTTCCTTATCGAGGGCCGCTAACATGGAAATGCGCGTTAAGACCAATGAAAGTATTCTACTCTGATGTGTTCCTGTTTTTCCCTGGAACTTCCTCCACCTCATAGCCCTGGGGTCTCTGCGACCGTATATACTAGGCTGTATTTTTATGTGTTTATTTATTCATCTACTTTATTTATTTTCTCCTAGCTTTATTGCTATCAGCGCGTGGCTCCTGTGAGCCCGATGCAGAGCCGGTACTCCGCTGAGTGTGTGGAGGCAGGTGTGAGCGTGTGTCTCTGGACTGTTGTTGTTCTGTCTGTCTGTGAAGCTGAGATAGCCCGACAACACAGCAATCCATGAGGCATGAGAGGATAACACAACACTCTGGTCTATGAGTTTGTGTGTCTGTGAGTCTGTTCCTGTGCGTCTCTGTTTGTTTGCTTCCTGTGCATGTCAGCTTGTGCGTGTGTGTCTGTCTGTCTGTCAGCTTATGTGTGTATGTGGGTGTGTTGGGGTTTGTATGTGTGTGTGTGTATATGTGTGTGTGTGTCTGCTTGCGTGTGTGTAAGCTCGCCTGTGCATGTGCGTGTGTGTTTCTGCTTGCATGTGTCAGCTAGTGTGTGTGTGTATGTGTGTGTGTCTGCTGGCTGGTATGTGTGTCTGCGAGGCAGTGGGATGTTGGAGATGGGAGCAGCAGTGTGAAGTGTGTGTTGAATAAAGCAGTGAAGAGTAAAATAGTGCTGCGTACAAGAATCCTACTGCACCGTGAACCTGCAGAGTGGAAATTCTGGCCAGCTGTGTGTGTGTGTGTGTGTGTGTGTGTGTGTGTGTGTGTGTGTGTGTGTGTGTGTGTGTGTGTGTGTGCGTGTGTGTGTGTGTGTGTGTGTGTGCGTGCGTGAATGCATCTGTCTCTGCCTGCCTGCGTGCGTGTGTATATGTATATGTATATGTATATGTGCGTGTGCGTGTGTGTGTGTGTGTGTGTGTGTGCGTGTATGTGTGTGTGGGGGGGGGGTTGGGAGAGGTGGACTGGACCCCACATACGTCCTGGTTGCTCATGTCCCAGTAGGGCCTCTCTCCGTACGACACCACCTCCCACATGACGATTCCGTAGCTCCACACGTCGCTCGCCGTGGTGAACTTCCTGAAGGCAATGGCCTCCGGGGCGGTCCACCGGATGGGGATCTTACCGCCCTGAGAGGGGGAGAGAGACAGGGGGAGAGAGGCAGGGGGAGAGAGGCAGGGGGAGAGGGAGACAGCAGAGGGAGGATGTGGTGGTGAGCTCCTGGCTCATTATAACTACAAGCACCCAGCGTGGGAGACACTCGTAATAGGCACAGACATATGGCTTCCACACGCACGCACACACACACACACACACACACACACACACACACACACACACACACACACACACACACACACACACACACACACACACACACACACACACACACACACACACACACACACACACACAAACATTGACAGTCACACACACATACACACACACACACACACACACACAAACAATCACACTTTCACTCAAACGTACATACACATACATACCCACACACTCAAAGTCAGATGCACACACACACACACACACAGTCACTTGCATGCACAAAGATACACACATACACACTTTCACGCACACACAGAAACACACATGTGCCCATACACATGCATAAACAGACTCACATTCATACACACTTTCACTCACTCTCACAGTCTTGTGGACACAAACTCGCCTATCCCCCTAAGCGTGGACAAGCACATACACAAACAAACACACACACAAACAAATTGCAGATGTTTCACAGATGCCTCGGCACGTTTACACAAATAGCCGCTATAACAGTCACACACATTCTGCTGCATATTTTACACTGGCAAAGGAGATCATAGGAACACACTCAATTAAACGGGCAGAAACAGAGAGACACAGACACAGATACACACACACAATGTTCAAATACGGTCAGATATAAAGGATGAAGCACAACCACACACACACACACACACACACACACACACACACACACACACACACACACACACACACACACACACACACACACACACACACACACACACACACACACACACACACACACACACACACACACACACGGACCAGGGAGCTGGTGTAGGTGGGGTCGGCGGAGGTGTCGTCCAGGAAGCGGGACAGGCCGAAGTCGGAAACCTTGCACACCAGGTTGCTGTTGACCAGGATGTTGCGGGCGGCCAGGTCGCGGTGCACGTAGTTCATGTCGGCCAGGTACTTCATGCCCGCCGCAATGCCGCGCAGCATGCCCACCAGCTGGGTCATGTTGAAGCGGCCGTCGTTCAGCTGGGAGGGAGAGACAGCGAAGAGAAGAGAGAGAAGAGAGACATTAGAAGAAACCGCTGTGCAGCGCCTTATCCTATCTATCTTTGTTGTGTACGGGGAATGGGTTAACCTAGTGAATGTTAGTGCTTGGCACTTGGTTCTATGAACATCCTTATTGTACAGACAGCGGAATATTCTATCTACTTCTTCAGACAAATATACTTATTGTAAGTCATTCTGGATAAAAGAGTATGCTAAATGCCCTGAATGTAAATGTAAACGAGAGGGGAAGCGATAGATGAGAATGTGAATGAGGGAGCAATGGCTAGAATATGCCAGAGGATAAAGTCAGTTACAGGAAAAAGACACGAGGAAAATACACAGCCAGACACCTCAACATGGTAATGGACTGCATTTTGTGTAGCGCTTTTCTAGCCATTGGCCACCCAAAGTGCTTTACAATATTGCCTCACATTCACCCATCCATGCACACATCCACACACCGACGGCGGAGTCAGCCATGCAAGGCGACAGCTAGCTCGTCGGGAGCAGTTAGGCTATCCCCGAGGTGCCGTGGATCGAACCAGCAACCTTCAGGTTACCAGCAGACCCTCTCTACCTCCTCTGAGCTACTGCCGCCCTGACACATGACGGTAGTAGCCCCAACATCACATGTGTTCTTGCGTCTCGTGCCGGTCAAGTCAGTGGCGGGACAGCTGACCTTTGGATGGCTGCTCAGATAATGAGCCTCTGTAACCATTAGAGGAGAAATTAATCCCCAGCAATAAACACAACAGTTACACATCACCACCCAATACTGTTCAGTGAGTAGAACTAGATGGTCATTTAGTGCTTTTCTTTTTTCTCATCAACCCTTGAAATGGCGATGTTGATTAAGAAGCTCGCTGTGATGTTAACATCTGCCAAAAGTTTATTTCTTTCCCTTTTTTCTTAAGCGTATGTGTCTTAAGCGTTTCTATTTTAAGAGACCGAGATTTTACCACAAGAACAAGGGCTGTCAGCGAAATTTCTTTTTTCGATATGAATCAAGAGGGAAGGTCAAAGCCTATTTTACATTTAAAAGTACTTGACAATCAAGTTGATGAATCAACCAAACAGAATCCAATGGGCTTTTTATCTTGCACAGTCACGCGTAGGCTGGCTGCCTTTAACATTATGGAGGAGTTTGTGCGTGATTGTGAGGAAAAAAACAGACAGGCAAGCTAACTGTGAACGGATGACAGTTGGCCAAATGAATACGACTCATTTGGATGAAACTCCACAATTAATAAGCTGCCAGTGAACAATGTCCTTCATTTTCTCTGTTTCAAGCACATGAAAAAACGGTTTTCTAGCTGTCTCAGCTGCGGGGTTTTAGCTGTGCTTTTTTCGTTTCACTACTGTATTTACCAGGAAGTCAGGAAAAACTGCTCAGATTTAATCAATTGGAGTTTCTTTACGAAATAGAGAGAGTGAGAGTGAGAGTGAGAGTGAGAGAGAGAGAGAGAGAGAGAGAGAGAGAGAGAGAACAATTGTTTATGTCATTAAAACCATAAACATTCACGTTTCACCAACAACATTAAAGCTGAAGAACACATGTACATACGCTGGGATGGCTGGATGTAAGCCATGATTTATAGCAGCTTCCCCACAGCTTGCTGGTGGTGCTGCGCACTGTTCTTGGATATATATCTATTTGTGTGTGTGTGTGTGTGTGTGTGTGTGTGTGTGTGTGTGTGTGTGTGTGTGTGTGTGTGTGTGTGTGTGTGTGTGTGTGTGTGTGTGTGTGTGTGTGTTTCAGAGAGCATAAGCCCAGACTGAGGAGGGCGTGGGGGGAGCATGAGGGGGCATGGGGACACAAATTTTAGACAGCACAGCCACTAGAGTGCCACTGACCACAAGCCTAGCGCTTGTGTAGACAGTACAGATGTGTAGCAGCCCGGCACCACCAGATCACTAACCCTCACCACCACCTCTATCAGTAGTCGTATGGTTTGGGTTAAGAGCTGTTCAGTTTGAGTTTCTGTTTGTAAATGGCTACTCGAGGAAGAGAACGCTCCAGAGAGACCACAGAGAAACCAGCTAACCTTCTCAAGCCTCTCCCTTTCACCCCCTCTTCCACACAGTAAAAAAAAAAAAAAACAGCAAGTCAGTCAGTAAGTAGGCTGGAGGCTCCACTGAGGACAACACAGGGCTGAGGGGAGTCTGCAGTCACTATCGCTATCAGGGTGTCAGAGTGAGGAGCAGAGCGGCCCTCCTGGCACCATACTGCACATTTCATCTCTAAAAGTCAGCGGATGAAAGCCTGCGGGTTGTCACACACACGAAGGCCGGGGTAGCAGACCCCCCTCCTCGGTGCCTGGGTATGGAACTCATGCAGGAGTGTGTGTGTGTCTGTGTGTGTTTTGCTGCACATATACCCTGAAGCTTTTGTCACAGAGAGAATCCCAGCCCTGTAGAGCTGTGTGAGTTGCCAGGCTCGTCGCTGCTGTTTTTGTATGTTTATCCGTATTTGAAACCTTTTATTTGTTTGATTCATTCCCGTTACTGTCCAGTATATTTGCTGTGACAGCTGAATGTCCCAGCTGGGATTAATACAAATCGATTTTATTGTCTCCTTACTATAGAGGTAGATCAACAGGCCTTCCCTTCTGCTCTACACATTGTTCCATCCATCCTTCTTTCGTCATGCTGATCACATTTATAACTAATAAGTGAATAGAAATGGCTGAATTCAATTAATTGTTATGATGTCAAATGTTATCTGAAATACCATATTTTATTGAATATAAATTTTGTTTAGTTTTATAAAATAAGAAAATAATTCAACCATTTTTTCCTTTTCCTTTTCTTCTTCTTCTTCTTCTTCTTCTTCTTCTTCCAATTTCAGTAAGTGTCAGTGTCTCACCCTAAGGAAGGAGTCCAGAGCTCCGTTCTCCATGAACTCGGTGATGATGAGGACGGGGCAGCTGCGGGTCAACACCCCCTCCAGGCGGATCACGTTGGGGTGGTCGAACTGGCCCATAATCGACGCCTCCGCCAGGAAGTCCCGCCTCTGGCGCTCAGTGTATCCCGCCTTCAGGGTCTTGATGGCCACCACCGCCTCCCTGCGGCTCGCCTGCTTCAGCCTCCCGCGACACACCTCCCCAAACTCCCCTGGGGTGGAGAGAGGGCGGGGGTGGAGAGAGGGCGGGGGGGTTGCGAGAGGTCGGGGGGGGGGAGTGGGAGGATGAATCGGGAAAGGGGGGTGGGGAGGGTGGAGGGAGAGACGGTTGGAGGAGAGGAGGGGGAGAGAGTGGGGGAGAGGAGGGAGGTGGGACATTACTGGTTTGCTCGAAGGAGAAGAGACAGGAGTCCAAAGCGCGGGAGAACAGTCAGGGGTTCACCCAGAGAGAGGAGTGATTGAGGAGGAGAAGTGATGGAGGAGGAGAAGTGGAAGAGAAGGAGGTCAGGGGTCAAGGTCGCTAGGGGATAAGGAGGGGAAGGGGGAGGGGGGTCTGGAGCGAGCATGCAGCCGGGGGGTGGTGGAGGGCGAGAGGGGGCGGGTGAGGAACTTCGGGTTTTCGCGTAGTGTGCCTAAGAGAGTGTGTGAGAGTGTTAGTGGAAGGGAGAGAGGGGGAGAGACATCGAAATAAAGAAAGGAAACAAGCGAGGGACAGAGAGAGAAAGAGAGGGAGGTTTGGTAAAGGACAGAAGCAGATGACAGTTGAGAAAAAGGTGGGGTGGATGAGCAGGAACAGTTTGTCACTTGAGGTGAAGTCAGGACCCGACATGCTCTTAAAGCAGAGACAGCCGTCTCAAGGCTGCGGGGGCAGACACCACTACCAGGTATAGCTTCCACTCCCTGCTTCTTTCTTCGCTCCCCCTCCCCCTTTAATCTAAAACGTATAACCCTCTCTCTCTCTCACAGATAGACCTCACCCTTTTCATAAAGAAGAGATTGGTTTTGAAGATCCCTCCCTGTAAACACACAGCATTACCAGAGCATTGGAACGGAGACACAAACAAAGCGGGATTTCCTCTTTAAGAACCAGGAGGTCTTACCTGCTCCGATCACCTCCTCAATCTTCACACAGGAAATGTCGATTTCTTTGGCAAACTCGTGGACAGCCTCGTTGGGGTCCTCGTAGGTAAACGGGTCGATGTACACTTTCATCCCCGGAGAAACTAGGGAACACAATAACCATAAGATGGATTTTTTTTATGTAATAATTCCATTTAAAGGTCCCATGGCATGCTACTTTATGGATGTTTTAATATAGATATATTGGGCCCCTAACACAGTATTTGAAGACGTTCCCCAAATACAGCCGTGGTGCAGAATTACAGCCACTACGAGCCAGTCGCACATTGAGCTTTCCCCAAACGCGCCGTTTCGGTGTCTGTAGCTTTAATGCAAATGAGGAGGAGAGAGGCGGGTCAAGGAGGAGGGTGGGGGTGTGGCCCTGAGCAGCTGGCGGCCAAAGTACCATGCGCTGTGTACAGTGGATGTATCGCAATGGCGAGGCGGACACAGCTTTGGCCGTGTTCTGTAAATATTCTAGAACACTCCGGGTGCTCCGGTGGGAGTCCTGGAACTCTATATCTAAATAATATCATATTATACATAGATATATAAATCATATAATCCATATTATCACGGCCAAAAGCTGTGTGCAGCTCTAGACGATATTATGAATCTCAAACGACTGCGTCGGGTTCTCCGACGTCTCTGGTTCTTCCACTTCCTCATCAATCTGAAGTAGACTGAACCGCGAAATGGAGGAGGGAGGGATTGTTGCCCGCGATTCTTGACCGCGTTTGCCTCCCACCGGAGCCCCGCTGCCGAGGAACTACCGCCTCGGCAACGGGCAGCAGCCAGCAGGCAGCGCTTAGGCACCACCGCCTTGGTGCCTTGCGGCAGCGGGCATCAAGCAGCGGGCAGCAGGCAGCGAGCAGCAGGCAGCCGGCAGCAGAAAGCAGGCAGCAGGCAGTGGGAGACAATCGCGGGCAACATCCCTTTCTCCTCCATGTCGTGGTTCATGTACTTAAAGGTCCCATGGCATGAAAATCTCACTTTATGCGGTTTTCTAACATAAATATGAGTTCCCCTAGCCTGCCTATGGTCCCCCAGTGGCTAAAACTTGCGTTGGGTGTAAAACGAGCACTAGGTGTTCTGCTCGCCTTTGAAAAAACGGAGGTTCAAGCGCGCTGATTTGGAATGTGGTCACATATGTCGTCACAAAGGATCTAAGCTCCTCCCCTTTCTCTGCCTTGCCCGCCCAGAGAATTTGGCCCGCTAATGAGACACGACCGTGTGAGCGCCAAATGTGTGTGTGTGTGATTACACACACTGTAACGCAAGTGTTTTCTGTTGGTGTTATGGCGCATAACACGTTGGTTCTTTGACGTCTCTTGTATTTCCACAATGAGACTGTAGTTGGGTTATCTCAGCCATGGTTGAGAAGGAATTGGGGGAAAAGAACTTTGGCTTTGACTCCCTGAAGTACGTGAACTGCGACATGCTGCCTGCCGCCGGTTTCTGCGAGGCACCACCGCCGCGAAGCACTACCGCCCGGCAGTGGGCAGCCGGCAGCAGGCAGCGGGCGGTTCAGGCTACTTCAGATTGATGTGGAAGAACCATAGGAGTTGGAGAACCCGACAAAGTCGTTTGTGATTCATAATATCGTCTGGAGGCGCACACAGCTTTTGGCCGTGATAATATATATGATAGATATCGATGTATTATATGATATTATTAAGATATAGAGCTCCAGGACTGTAACGCAAGTGTTGTACACATCCTTGTTATTTGGACAACCGTTCTGTTGTTGGTGTTATGGCGCATAACACGTCGGCCGCTCATCTCTGGTATTTCCGAGACTCGTAGTGGAGGTTATCTCAGCCATGGTTGAGAATGAATTGGGGGAAAGGAACTTTGGCTTTGACTCCCTGAAGTACATGAACCGCGGTTCATGTACTTCAGGGAGTCAAAGCCAAACCATTGCTGAGAATACCCCCACTACAGTCTCGTTGCGGAAATACCAGAGATGTCAGAGAACCCGACGTGTTATGCGCCACCAACACCAACAGCAGAACGGTTATCCAAATAAAAACAGAAGAGTACAGCACTTGCGTTCGCAGGGTCTTAGCTCATTGGGCAAAGTAGGGAAAGGGGAGGTAACATTTCCCTGTATGACGACATACAGGGAAAAATTCCAAAACGGCGTGTCTGAGCTTTGTAGAGCAGGATAGCTAGTTCTCGTTTTACACCTTACGAAATTTCAAGCTACTGGTGGGCCAATGAGAGACTACTCATATTAAGGTCAGAAATCCTCATAAAGTGAAACCTCAGAAACTTAACATTACAGCATTTTTTTTATTTCATTTGATATTTAGTAAACATATATAGACATTTGAAATTAGAGTATTAAGAATTTAAAGCAGCTTTACATGGCAGTAAAGCTGCTTCCATCGCACTGTTCTCCGCTGTGCTTTGACCCAAATGTATCACCTGACATTGTGTTGACACCTTGGTGTTTCCTTATGAGTGTGTTGTCATGTGTTGGTTTATGTGAGTTGGCCGGGTGATGTTGTTTTTATTCCACATAGACTGAGCCTGTGACTTCTGTCTGACAAATGCCCCAGTCAGGTGACCGCCGGCCGATCAAATCTAGTGGTGTGCTGCTCTCATGGATCAAATGTCCACACGCATGTACAAAGTCACGCACAACCCGTTCAGATGATAACAGAACGTACTGTACTGCTGCAGCTTCTCCGTGTACTCCAGCTCTGAGCCGCTGTGCTGTTTCCTGGGGGGAGAGGAAACAAGATCAGATCAAAGGTTTAATCTATTTAGCTTGATACCCTTCAAAGGACAGGAAATCTGAGGTCATCGTTATGCATGATGAGGTCACTTATTTGAAACGGTGTGGTCACAAGACCCAATGCAGGGCTAATGCAAACACTGTAACCAATAGTACTTGATATTGTGTCCCTTCAAAAAGTGTTTGATTTCATTAGCTTTCTCTAATGAAGTCCAGCACTCAATTCAACGTGCAAGCGGTACGATCACACAAACACACACCACATACACAGACACACACAAACACACAGACTTACTTAAGGCAGACCACCGCCATGACCACCAAGGCCACGATGACCACCAGTCCGGCGGTGGCAGAGCCCACGATGAGAGGCAGCTGATCCTGCACCGACCTCTGGGGGTCACCTGTGAGGACACATTCGGCTATGAATTACCCTCCCATAAACACACCTGAGACACCAAGGCCTGCCTCTCATCCACAGCCTGTCTGTTGTGCTTTATGGGGACCTGCTTCATGTGCTTTGTAGGGACTTTTGTCACGGTGGTTTATGATGCACGATAGTGTACTGCTGCCAAGTAATGCAGAGAACGTAAACATCCCAACATTAACATATTCATTGAAACAACATCTTTGAAATTGAAGGACAAATATCGCTTCTGCAACGTGACATCCAATAGCAGAGTGAACAAGACGAAGTCCTGTCAGCTACATTTAGTATGAGTGCTAGAGGTGCAGTGTTACATTACAGTAAAACAGTAGCTGCGTTTCCATCCCCCTGATTTTATGCAAATTTCGAAGTATCGAATCAGTAAACGGTGATGGAAACACCAAAATTCGCATACAAATCCTCTAATTCGCAAAAAAGTTTATCCTTGAGGGTAAATGCGCAAAATGGGAGACGGAAACACACTTTTCGAAACAGCTGTGACGTGGCGAACATTGACCACACAGGACTGACAACATCCTTCCGATTTCCGCATAACGACCGGCCATAGCAACCCTGCAGACATCAACATGTAGCGTCAATATATATGTATGTATTTTTTTAAGCGTTTGTATACATAGACATCCTATATCATATGTAGGATGTCTATGTTTGCATATCCTTTAATTATACCGTGTCCATTAATCCCTGATACATGGACACCTACATCCAGTCAAATTGTCTGTTCAGCCTTCAAAACGAGAGTTAGTAAAATGCATTAAACTGTAATCAGAAAACGCGGTTATATGCTATAGACCCTGGAGTATCGGTGTTATAAAGGCTGCGACGAATTTCGAATGTGGAATAGATGGCCAATGTGAATAATATACGTGTGGACTGCTGAAGAGGTAAAACTTTTCCTTGCTCTCATCGAAGAAGAAAAATACATTACAGCTATTTTAGATGGAAAACAACGCAATTCCATTATATATCAGGACCTAAGAGAGCTTGTTATCAAAAGGATACGACAAGCCCTGGAATGTGTGTAGTTTTTCGCTCCAACCACTTGATGGAAACCAAATTCGAATTTCTTTTTTGCGAACTTTCTAAAGATTCGTATCACCTTTTAGATGGAAAAATGACTACTGTGGGGACCAATCAAGGCATACCCACATTCTGCATTTAAAAGACTATCATCAACTTAAAGAGAGGAATATGAGAGAGAGAGAAATAGAGAGTAATATGAGAGAGAGAGAGAGAGAGAGAGAGAGAGAGAGAGAGAGAGAGAGAGAGAGAGAGAGAGAGAGAGAGAGAGAGAGAGAGAGAGAGAGAGAGAGAGAGAGAAAAAGACCATCAGGGTTATTCCACCCTGGATTAACCCACGGCCACATTGATGCAATACCTGACTAATAGGGATGGGCAAAACTATTCTTTTCCGGGAAACAGTTCTTTCAGTTCCGTTCACTATCAGGATTCATTCGCGTGATTCGTTTGTTTGATTCGTTCGTTCGTTAAATCAGATTACGTTTATTACCCCCCCCCCCCTTTGCTTATAAGTATTGGGTACGCCCGCCAAATAAGGCTTTTTCACAGCCTGCCCTACCATAAGGGTACTGTCGGTGGACGAAATGCCAAATATAATTGAGCTGCGCCAAGCCACACCGAATCGAGCCGCACGTGCGGTGGAAAGGTGGGGGAATAAAACAGAGACGAAAAAAAGTTTTCAGTCATGGTGCGCTTCGGAACACAAAATAAGCGAATTTCTGTAGCATTGGCTTATACGACGCAGTTCGACCATTTCCATGGTAGGTAAAATACTTAATTAAAGCATGCAATTGTGTTGCAGAACAAAATAAAACGAAAACGTATAAAGTGCTTGCATGATATTGAAGCCTAGAGCAACTGTTAGTTAACTTGTGTGGCGGTGCCTTGTCATTTGTTTACCCATGTGCCATGGCAACGCGATTGCTACCTGCTGTAGTACTCTCATTGGCTGAATCTTTGAGAACGTTTTAGACTCAATCTACATAAGGTTGCGGGGAGATGGAGCTCTGTTTATTTGTATATTTTATTTACGTGACCATATTTTTGTTTTATGTAACAAAAAATAAAATAAAGAATCAAAGAATCAGATCTCTTGTTTTGGGAATCAGTTATCATCGTTCACCTTCGGGATTCGTTCGTTGTGAACGAATCGTTTGCGACCGACCCATCCCTACTGACTAATATGTAAACTGTGAACGTATCAGTGGTACATGCGCCTCCTGTGGAGAGAGACCCTCCTTACTGTGCAGGCTTGGCTGAGAGAGAGAACCTCCTTAAGGCTTAGTTATGGTTCCACGTCGATGCAACGCAAGGGGGTTTACGAACCCATTATGTCCTTGCGGATCCTCCTTACGTCCAATGCAAGGGATGCCTCCCAAAAATTCTAACCTTGCGTCCAGGCAACACAGCAGCAAGGGCTGTGATTGGTCCGCTTACTAAAACCCGACGCATAACCAAAACAGGTTCACGACTGCGTCGAAGCGTCATTGTGCTCATTGCGTTGCATCGACGTGGAACCATAACTGAGCATTAACTGTGCAGGCTGGTGTTGAGAGAGAGACCCTCCTTACTGTGCAGGCTGGTGTTGAGAGAGAGACCCTCCTTACTGTGCAGGCTGGTGCTGAGAGAGAGACCCTCCTTACTGTGCAGGCTGGTGCTGAGAGAGAGACCCTCCTTACTCTGCAGGCTGGTGCTGAGAGAGAGACCCTCCTTACTGTGCAGGCTGGTGCTGAGAGAGAGACCCTCCTTACTGTGCAGGCTGGTGCTGAGAGAGAGACCCTCCTTACTGTGCAGGCTGGTGGCGAGAGAGAGACCCTCCTTACTGTGCAGGCTGGTGCTGAGAGAGAGACCCTCCTTACTGTGCAGGCTGGTGTTGAGAGAGAGACCCTCCTTACTGTGCAGGCTGGTGTTGAGAGAGAGACTCTCCTTACTGTGCAGGCTGGCGTGAGAGAGAGACCCTCCTTACTGTGCAGGCTGGTGGCGAGAGAGAGACCCTCCTTACTGTGCAGGCTGGTGCTGAGAGAGAGACCCTCCTTACTGTGCAGGCTGGTGGCGAGAGAGAGACCCTCCTTACTGTGCAGGCTGGTGCTGAGAGAGAGACCCTCCTTACTGTGCAGGCTGGTGTTGAGAGAGAGACCCTCCTTACAGTGCAGGCTGGTGCTGAGAGAGAGACCCTCCTTACTGTGCAGGCTGGTGCTGAGAGAGAGACCCTCCTTACTGTGCAGGCTGGTGCTGAAGTCCATGGGGTTGCTGTAGCGTCCGTAGCCGGCCACGGTGCGCGCCCTGACCTGCACCACGTAGGGCGTTGCCGCCCTCAGGCCCTCCACCTTGGCGGAGCTGTGCTGGGCGGTCACGGTGTGGGACATGCCCTGGCCCTGCAGCAGAGTACGTCATCAACGATCATTAACCCCCTCCTAGTTCTCCATAAGCCAGGGAAGGTCACGCTAATCATCGGGGGGCTGCTTGATTGCTGACATTGTGGAACAAAGATGACAAGCAATAAAAGACACGAAGAGACTGTCCCCCCCCCCACAAACACCAGCTTTAAGACCACTCAGTTGTCAAAATTAGTTTATTAACGTGTTTTAATTAACGTTTGCACAAATATATATTTATTTTACATTTAGAGCACACGCTCCATTTCGGAGGGTGCGTATAGTGTGCTGGGCTTGTTGATATAGAAAGATAATCAAAGCAATAAAGAATAGCTTGCATGCGCTCTAAATTGATCAATGTTTGCAATGTTTGAAATTGCAGCTTGTTTATCATGGGTGACTCGGTTCTGACTTTGATTCTCACTATGGATTTAGAACCTCTAAGTATCTAATTTAGAATTGTCGATGATATTTCTCTGCCTTTTACTGTGATTACTAAAGCTGCACATCTATATTTCATCTGATACAGCACTGAGGTCAAAGCAACATCCCAACACCATAATCGAAGAAAGAATCGTGCAAAACGCAGTCTCCAAACAAATATGCATTCGTCTTCAATACATGCGGCCAATCCCTCGCATCAGGGGACAGTTTGATAAAGGCACGATATGAAAACCAAGGCCTCTTTTAGTCCGATAATCAGAATCGACCTCTGAAAGTGTTATTTACATTTTGAATACATCAACTTTTGGTGGAAATCTTGTTCCAGCAACTTGCCCGCTAAATCCCCTCCCGTAAACAGAGGATGCACATTCCAAGCCTGATAAGACGGTGACCTATATGGTGGCTCACCCTCTCGTAGTATTTAATCTCGTAGTCCAGGATGACTCCGTTAGGCGTCTCCGGGGGCAGCCAGGACAGACTCAGGGTGTCCGCCGTGGACTTCATCAGGTGGACGGTGGGCACGGCCGAGGGGGCTGGGGTCAGACAACACACACACACACACACACACACACACACACACACACACACACACACACACACACACACACACACACACACACACACACACACACACACACACACACACACACACACACACACACCACACTGAGTAACAGAAACCAGGAAAATACAGGATATAAGTGGTTTTGTCATGCAGCAGCTCAGCTGATCTCCAGCAGGTCTCCCCTTCACCATCTGCCGGGTTCTATTGATCTGTGTGTGTGGCTCTAATGGAACTTAATTGACAATCAGCGTCAGAGGGTCCATAAACCCGGTGTTGGGGGGGGGGGGGCAAGCCCAGGCTTAACAGAGGACGCAGGATGGAATGACAATCACCTAAAGGTGCTAAGTGTTAATGGTAGTGTGTGAACATATCATATTTACAACATTTCATATATATATGTGTGTTTACATACATAAAGAGGAAGGGCTGGTGAAAGAGGAGCTGAGTTATGGGACAGAGTGTAAAGTAATGTAAGAATGGGAGGAGATGACGGTCGATGGAATGGAAATAAACCTGACATTGAGCGTGTGTGATGGCATATTTCATCTGTGCTGACAGTAACTCAGTTAGAGGTGGCAACAGAGTGGCATGCTTCATGGTCGTAACAAATCCTAAAGGAAACCTTCATCGCTTCTTCTTTGCAATATCTAATGTATTAAGACTCTATGGTTCTGGAGGATTTTAAATAAATATGGTAAAATATCTGCCCCACAAACTGACTGATATTTGCTACCTAGCATGGGCATCTCCACTGATAACTGGTTGATCCCCTCCACCCGTACCTCACCGGGCGCTACAGTGAGGCCAAGCGATTGGCGAGGCCAAGCGCCTCGCCATATCCTGCTGTCCGCTACCCGTCGGGCCCTGGGTGCCACTCACCGGCCTGGTTGGTGGTGATGTTGACGGTTGAGAAGCGCGGTGCCAACGCCGTCTTCCCCGAGACACCGTTGACAGCCTGCACCTCGAAGCTGTACGGCGTGTGGGCCAGCAGATTGCGCACCACCACCTTCCTCTGGCGCAGGCCCAGGCGCCGCGGGGCGATGTCCACGTTATCGTCACAGCGCGTGCATGGGACCCCCCTGCTCAGGCACTTCTTGCAGACCACGTTGTAGACCAGGTCGCTGCGCCCCCCCGTGTCCACAGGCTCGTCCCACTCCAGGGAGAGCGACGTCTCGTTGACGCTGGAGATGACGTTCTGCGGCGAGGAAGGGATGGCTGGGATACACACACACACACACACACACACACACGCACACACACACACACACACACACACACACTGATGTTAATACACACATGAATATATACACATCAACACAGATTTACACATAGGAATCCACACACACACACACATCGACATGCAGCCATACACACACACACACACACACACACACACACACACACACACCCTCACATTGCGAAATACTCCCACAAAAAGATAGACAGCACACACAAATAACATGCTCATATACAGAAAAAGACAGATGAATGCCGATTTGCACAAACAGACACACAAACAGAAATAATAACACACGGATTAAGAATACACACACAAAAAAACATACAGAAAAAACAGTACACCACACACACACACAGACTGACAAAGACACAAATGTAGAAATACGCTAAACAGACACCCACAGTAACCTAAGCGCACACAACAGCATATGTAAATGTGTTAAAATGAAGAGATCAGACCAGGGCTGATCGGAGTGTGTCTCTGTGTGCCAAGCGCTACAGCCTGTCTACGCCCCACCAACGCAGCCCTGTTTAAACAGCTACTTAGGATTCTCTCTACAATGGAATAATCCTACCCCTTAAAGCCTCTACATTCACTCCCTCTGCTCATCGCTGCTCTTCAAGGCGCCGAGCAACATCTTTGGAATGAAGGGAACCAAACTGAACATCCCTGACAAGCTCCCCAGGGAGTCACGCTGGAACAGGGAAGAAGGAAAAGGAGGAGGAGGAGGAGGAGGAGAAGAAAGGGCGGGCGTGTTCCTCTAAAAACATTGCTGTTTTGTTAAATGCTAGGAATTAAATAAACAACAGTCATCCTGACTTGGTTTTGCTAATGGCCTGAGAGCAGATGCCGGCATCCACGCAACAAAGGGTTCAAAGTCTTTGTCTCTCTATCCACAGTATCTCTATCCACTATTCAGGGTTGAGGTCCTGGGCATCCTCTGAGAGAATTCATATTCTGGAGCCAGCTTATCTCCACGACGACCAGATGTGCCCTGTGGGAGAGCAGGTTGCTGAAAAAAGGCAGACTGGAAGAGGACGACCAAGGTCTCAGGGGAGAGTGACCATGACATATTTTTAAACCAATCAGCGGCGTATGAGCGAGTTAGTTCCCCAGCGCTCCGCGGGATGGACCCTTCCCACTCCTAACCAGATGATGGCGTGCAGAAGGAAGGGATGTAACTAAGTAACACTACCGCTATGGCGTCGACAGGTGTCAACATTCCTCTACTCCCCAAGACAACGTCTACTGTCTCACTGAGGCCAAACCCACGCTCTCCCCTGAGGCCACACCAACACTCTCCTCCTAATGAAGCAGACCCAGTCATCTAACCCCCAGGCTGCTGGGGACTTGTCATCTAACCCCCAGGCTGATGCTAAAACAGTTATCCAAAGAATGACTTGCAAAAATAAAATACTTATTTCCAGCGTGGTCCTTAATAGGGCCAACCAAAACCACAAACACACACAAAACACACTCTTCCACAAACTCACTGGCTGTAGCGACACACGAACAAGGCTAGCTGACACACACAAAAATACATGCAGTACATAGAGAACAAAGCTTGGACTAAGAGCTGCAGCAACTAGGCTTTGTGTGTGTCACAGTGTGAAAAAGATGGAGATTAAATAGGGGAGTGAGAGAGAGAAAATAAGAGAGAAAGAAATAAGAATGAGACCAATAAGAAAGAAAGAGAGAGAGAAAGAGATTGCGTGTGTGAGTGTGTGCTTTACTGTACTCCGGTCAATGTCACAGTCCAAAGTGTTCCTGTGAACAGTGGTCTGCTGTCACAGGTGTGTGTGTGTGTGTGTGTGTGTGTGTGTGTGTGTGTGTGTGTGTGTGAGTGTGTGAGAGAGAGAGAGAGAGAGAGAGAGAGAGAGAGAGAGAGAGAGAGAGAGAGAGAGAGAGAGAGAGAGAGAGAGAGAGAGAGAGAGAGAGAGTGTGTGTGTGTGTGTGTGTGTGTGTGTGTGTATGTGTGTCAGCCCTGGGGAGAGACTCCAGGCCTGACGCAGCACATGGCGTTTAACAGTCATTGCGGAGACCTTTTTGTATGCTATGCTGCCTCTGGGTAACTTTCTATAAGGGCCAGACCAATGATAACCTCTAATTAAACCGACCGGATGTCTTCCAAAAATCATATACACACTCTCTCTGTATTCTCTGTCTGACGCACCATCTTCTAAAAATGTGTAAAATGTCAATCCAATCTACTGGATCTCTGCTGCTGTGAACACATGAAGTGCGCAGCGGGCGGAGCGGAGGAGCAGGGGACTCACTGGTGCAGGCGGTGTCGGGCGGGTCGCTGTCGGCCCGGGAGAAGCCCGTCAGGCAGGGGCAGACGTTGACGCCCCGGGTGGCGGCCCGGCTGTTTGGGGGGCACGGGGAGCAGGAACCCTCGCCATACTTGGACTTGAAGGTACCGGGACTGCAGGCTGGGAGCCGATGGGGTGGGAGGGGGAAGACGAAGGTAAAGAAGAAGGAGAAAAACAAAAATCCAACCATACAATGTTATTGTCAAGCGTATGTCAAGACACACTGAAGGCTGAGGGCCGTCACACATCGCCTGCTTCAGAACAGGACTCTGGATCACTGCTGGTTCTGGAGGAACCTCTTTGTGATAGAAGTTAGACTGCGACTGAATCAGAGGCTTTATCTGTCCATCGGTGGTCTGTCTGTCTGTATATTTCTCCGTCTCCCACTCCTCTTCTCATTCTCTGGAACAGATGACATTAATCTTCCCAGAAAAAGGAGTTCTACACTGACAGGTAAATTCCAGGGTGAGAAAGAAGAGAAAGAAGGGGGAGGAGGAGGATCACGATGATGGACTGTTGACAGTAGATTGTGGTTGTCGGACTGAATGGAGCAAGGAGAGAGAGAGAGAGAGAGAGAGAGAGAGAGAGAGAGTGAGAGAGAGAGAGAGAGAGAGAGAGAGAGAGAGAGAGAGAGAGAGAGAGAGAGAGAGAGAGAGAGAGGGGATGCATTTGACCAATAAATCATGGTTTCTTCTGTCATAAGGCCTCAGCAGACACACCATGGAATGCATCTACAATACACCTGCAATATACCTTCAATATGCTTGGCTTCAGCTTGTATCCCTATCAGCAGCACGATAATAAAACCAGCCAAAACACAACCAATTCACATTATATATGTTACGTCAAACCATTTAATTAGATGTGGTGATATTATGGAAACATAAAACATTAAATATATACATGAATAAGAAATATTAATTATAATTATAATGTTTAATATTTAGCAATTATCAATTTGACTAATAATTTATTAGAAATAAATTAAATAAAACAAAAAATTATTAGAATAACCGCAAACATGTAAAGGGTAAGGTTATTTGTATATTATATCAGTGTTTCCCCCAGCACTGTATGGTTAAGGTGGCCGCCTTAACAACAATAGGGCCTGCCTTGACTACCAATGTATAAAAAATAAAATAACAATATTACAAATATATATAAATATATAAAAAAACATACTATTTTTTTTTTTATTATTATGCATTAACAAAGCCCAAAACTCTAAAGGTAAAGAAAGCAGACTGCGAACCGAAACCCTCAACGAAGAACCCCCCCAACCCCCCACACCTTGACCACCTTGACTAAGACATTTTCTGGGGGAAACACTGTGTATGTTTCTATGAATATAAATGAACAAAAAAAAGAATAGCACAAATAAATAAATAAATACATAAATACGTATATATCAATAGGTCTGCGAGTTCACAGAACCTTCAGAAGCTCCTCGAAAGGAGCATTAGCACGTTAGCACGTTAGAAGGTTAGCAAACTAGCACGCTAGGGATGTCGGAGTGACAGACGCAACCTTACGCCCCTCCCCCCTGAGGAAGACCCACCCAGCATTCACCCTCCAACACTTCAACATTCCTGACTCATTGTGTAAAACTGTGGCTCTGGGAACATCTGTACTCCCAGCATGACGGCTCATAAAACCAGTTAGGGGAGAGAGTTGGAGGGGGGGAGGAGGAGAGGAAGGATGAGACAAAGAGAAAATGGAGATTGAGGGAGGGAGAGAGAGAGGGAGGGGGAGAGGAGAGGAGAGGAAGAAATAGATAGAGAGAGGCGGAGAGAGGGAGGGAGAAAGATGAGCGAGGGAGGAGGAGAGGAAGAAAGAGATAAAGAGAAAAGGGGGATTGAGGGAGGGAGAGAGAGAGGGAGTGACATGGAGAGGGAGAAAGGAGTGAAGAGGAGACAGCTGGGGACGGAGGGAGATGAAAAGAGAGAGATTCAAAGAGAGAGACAAACATAGGGGTTGAGGTAGGGGAAAGATTAACCAGTTAAGCTAAGTGGTTCTTGAGTTGGAACGTACATTCCATTCGGATGTCACTTCCAGGGGGATCTCGGAGGGTAACGGCCCCCAATCGTACTTCTAAAAACAGCCGGTGAAGAATCTGAGCTGAGGAAGATGATACCGGTGGTGGAGATTCACAGGACTCCGCGACCCTGCTCCCCTCGGTGGTCTGAATAACACCCCCTTCCCACACACCACATCCTCTCCTCCTCCTAGGTTTGTTTGTTTCTCTTCTTGGTTATCTATTTTTAAACGGTGCAGAATGCCCACCCTGCCTGGCTTTAGTCCATGAACCTCCCCCTGGTGGGCAGGGGGAGTTCCTGTTCTCTGCTGCATCACAAAATACGCCCTAAGCCTCTCTCTCTCTCTCTCTCTCTCTCTCTCTCTCTCTCTCTCTCTCTCTCTCTCTCTCTCTCTCTCTCTCTCTCTCTCTCTCTCTCTCTCTCTGGTGTGTGTCTGTCCTCCCTCCCCCTTCCTCCCCTCTCTCTCTCTGGTGTGTGTGCAAGCGTAAGCAGCTCTGCTGCCGCTGCCGCAACCGCTGCCACCGCCACCGTAACAAATGAAACGTCGGGGTGATTAATGTTGCCACAGTGATGTTGGCTCAGGCCAGTGTGAGTTGTGTTAATGAGTGTTGGCTGCCTGTAGATTAACTAACGTTAGGCCGCCGAGGAAATCACACTTCCTCCTCATCCCTCCCTCCACCCCCCACCGCCGCCACCTCCACCACCATCCCCCACCGCCGCCACCTCCACCACCACCACCACCCCCATCACTACCACCACCACCACCACCCCCATCACTACCACCACCACCACCCCCATCACTACCACCACCCCCATCACTACAACCTCCACCACCACCACCACCCCCATCACTACCACCACCACCACCCCCATCACTACCACCACCACCACCACCACCAGCCCCCCCATCATCAACCCCAGCATCACCACCTCCAGCATCACCACTTCTGCAACCACACCACCGACACAAGCAGCACCACCACCTAGCCTGAATCCCAAGGCTTTTAACCTTGAACCTCAAGCGGCCGCAGTCGTGCTCTGTGGGTCCGTGTTGAGCTACCGCCGCCTAGGTGCGACGGCGACATTGTTTTCCTTTTTTTCCTGTAGCCCCTCTCCCTCTCTGCCGCTGCTCGTGCCTAGCACTGTGCCTGTCTCTCTACACGTTGGCAATTCACACCCTTTAACCCTCGCTAACTGCTCTCCTCTCTCTCCTCTCCCTCTGTATTGATATATATCCCCTCTCTCTCTCCTTCCTCTCTCACCTCTTTCTTTGTCGCTCACATTTTCTCCCTTCCTTCTCAGTTTTTCAGAAACAGCTCTCTGTGTATTCGGCCTTGGAAAACCTCTCTTTCACGACAACTCTGCTTGCCTCCTCTCAACAAACCAATGGCGCTCCATTTTGAGCCTCCCCCACACCTCTCCTCTCCTCCCTTCTCGAGGGAGGGAGGAGGGACAATATTTGTATGCTGCTCTTCTCTGCAACACCTCATCAATTCATACTCTCCTCTCCCTTCCTCCTCCCTCCCTCCCCATCCTTTTCAGCCAACACACAATAAACGCAGAGAGGTGGGGATGGCGGGGGGGAGGGGGGGGGGGGGGTAGCAGATGACTTGACACTGAGCATATAAAGGAGCTTTAGCTAAATCACCAAAACCCAGGCAGGAGTCTAGTTAATCAGACACACACACACACACACACACTCACCCTGGCACTGTGTGTTTTCGCCGGACGGCTCGAAGCCGGCGATGCAGGTGCACGAGCCCACCGGGACCATCCACTCGCCATCCCCGTTGCAGTACAGTTTGAGCGGCACGGACACCTCCATGGCGCTGGAGACACAGGCTCCCGGCGCAATCACCAGCGAGGTGGCCTCCGCGCCCGTGGCCGTCTCGGGGAACACAGCGAAGTTGGCGATAGTGGTGGAGCACTTCTTGAAGAAGACGCGCACGGAGATGAGCGACATGCAGGCGCCCAGGTCCTGGAAGGCCAGGTAGAAGCCGGCCTTGGAGAGTGGCCCGAAACTGCGCAGCTTGGTGTTGATGCGGCCCGCCTCCAGCAGGGAGAAGCTCTCGTCGGGGGCGATGGTGTCCACCTTGACATAGGGGTTCTCTCGGAACAGGGGGCTGGCGTCGGTGGCCGTGTCCCCATCTGCCTCGTAGTAGAACAGGTTGAAGGTCTCCTTGCAGGAGCCCGGGATGTTGGGGATGCTGGCGCAGTCCCGCACCGAGAACTTGAGCTCCACGTAGACGCGCAGCACGGAGCGCCGCGGGATGAAGTCGGTTCGAAGCCAGTTGTTCTGGTTGGGCTGGCGGACGTTGCACACCTGGTAGGTTCTGATGGGGCTCATGGAGTCGTCGTAGCCGCTCACTTCCTCCCACTGGGCCAATAGGAGCAAATAAGCGCACATTTGAATAAAAGTAGAGTGTTTGAAACACATGTTAGAAACAGCAAGGGGTGATGCTAGCTGGGAGTGCATACTGGGTATGTGGGTTGGGGAAAGTAGGTCTTCAAACAATGGAGCCAGATGTTCGGTCCATACAGATGTTGAATCCAATCCACCAAATTTCAATTTCACGGCGAAATACAAAAATTATAAAATGTGAAAGAAACACATAATACTGCTGTTTTAACTACAAAAACAGACACCAACATATTAATGCAAACCTAGACACACAAGCACAAAGGCACACAAGGCTATGGTGGTTTTAGCTGCAAATTAAAACCGTTTTCAGACATGTCCTCCGCATTTTTTTCGAAGATTCGACCCTGAGGGTGATTCAAACTTGATGCGACACCGATGCGGACATCGGTGTCGTTCAGACATCAGTCAAATCTCCGGGTGGTTTCGGGGGGAGGCTTGCAAGGAGCGGGATATTTCGTAGGGTCTAATGGTGTGTTTGAGATGGCTCGTAACTCACCCGCACGAGTTGCAAGTTGGAAAATCTCCCAGCTCTACTTGCGGCATTTCACCGAGCCATGCCCCATTTTGGTCGTAATATTTCGGGATTGTGGGAGTCCATCGAGTTCAGTGAGGTTAACCGTATGACTCTGCAAACAAAGGTGGCTACGCCCATAATGAGATGTATTTAATTATTAATTTTTTTACCATGTTGGTCATTTTAATGTCGATTTCAAATGCTCTTACACACTGATAACATTGCTGCTTTAATCTGGTTTGTATTTGAGCTGGTTTGCTAAAGAGGCTAATGTAGATAACTATAAATAGCTATTCACTGTTCTTTCCCGACTTGTCGTATATTGATGCAAAGAAAGAAAGACGGGAACGTTATAACTGCTACAAGCCAGGAAATAACGTCACAAGATCAACTCGTGCGGGTGGTGTACAATGCATCTGGAACACACGACAAGTTTGCAAGAGGCGGGATAAGTGTGGCCGCTGTAACTGCACTGTACTACCAAGAGGCAGGCATGGAGGCCGAACGGGCCAAACTCATCCCGATCATCTTAAATGTTATATTCTGTTGGTCTATTCTCCTGATATTCTCCGGCTGGGCCGTATGTCTGAACAACATGTCCTGACATTTGTACCCTGAAATTCTCCTGAAAAAATACCACCCCTGAGGTAGTATTTACTCTGGAGAAAATGTAAATTACATTATGTGTAAATGTCAAGTAGAAAGTCTGTATATCTCACATCACTTGAGTGGGCTTGTTGATGACGGCTCTTTCATGCGTCGTATGTAAATAATAAATAATAACATAAATAATTTGTCCCTAACTCATGCTCCATTCTTTCATCTATGCTTTGGATGTTGTGGATGCAACGGAGTATACGATGCATCGTTGCAGCAACATTTAAGATGATCGTGATGAGATCTGCCCGTTCTGCTTCCATGCTGTCTGTTGTCAAACCACAGTAGTGACAGCAGCTGCGTTTATTCTGCATCATATCCCACCCCTTGTAAGCCCACCTCCCAAAACAAGCCGGAGATTCTACTGATACTACTGACACCGATGTACACATATAAAGCATCAAGTCTGAATCACCCTCAGGGACGAATCTCCTGATGTAGAAATGCTGAAAAAATGCACAACGGCTAGTAAACAAAATAACAAAATTGTAAAAGCACCAGGACTATTCTCCTATCCACTGAAAACTCAGAGTATACTGAAAATAGTATACTAAAGAGGATACTAAAAAAGTTTACACAAAGAGTATCCTGTAGTTAGCTAACTAAAAAGAGTACACTAAAAGAGTGAATATGAGAATACTAAAATAGTATACTGAAAACAGTACACTGAAAATAGTATACTAAAAGAGTATACTGAAAATAGTATACTGAAAATAGTATACTAAAAGAGTAAACTGAAAATAGAACACTAAAAGAGTATACTAAAAGAGTATACTGGCTGTTTAATGAAATATCTTGGTTGAAACTTCTATATCAGCACAATTACAGATATTGTTAAAAAAAATATATATATGACCCAAAACACATAGGCCTATTTACATCAAGCATATTACCAGCCAGTGCCTAATAAGCATAGTTGAAAAACAAACCTGACCCAATAATAACTTGGCTGACGTTACCGAGAGATGTCCGGGTAATGAGTTTATCTTCCAACGTGCCCTGTATGCACACTTGTGTTTATTCATTAAAGGGCTTCTCTGTATGTGCTGTCATCAGTCCCTGATTGCACCATGTCAACACTCGGAGAGTCTTCAATTTAAGTGGAATACATAATTCTTGCCCTCGCTCCCTTTGCTTCAGAATGTTTGCATTGAGTATATTTACTAAACTGGGCTGATTTGGAGGGCAGCGGCCTGTCTCTGCGATTCTTTCCAGCTTGGAAAAATAAAAGATCTAAAGGACGAACTTGACTGCCTTCAGTGCATCAATATGCAAGAAATATGCCAGGAAATATGCCTGAATGTTTAATGTCAGCGCTTCTGAAACCCTTTGTACTCACTCTGTCTCTCTCTTGGAGAGCTTTCCACACTGCGCTACCAGCGCTAGAGTGATGGTTTCACTTTTAATGAGGGCTAAGGGCCAACAATGCCCAGAAAGTTAGAAATGTGAATGGTGATTAATTTTTGCCATAGTTATTTCCGTGCCTACTTGTACAGTTGGCATATAACATATTACTTTAAACCCTATGGGTATCTGTTGTGTAGCACATGGTTATAGAGTAGCAGTGTGAGCAGTTGTGAGTGATAGATAGATAGTTCAGCCATCTCTCAGTTGGTGGTCTGTCTCTCGTTGATTCAAGATCAGAAATAATAGTTAGCAGATATCTTGATTGTTTCTTTATTTGCATATTCAATGATTAATATAAACTGTGGAGTAACTTTATCACATTCTCCAATCAAATGATCATGAGATCATGAACAATTATTTCAAAGATGTCTCTTGATTACTGAGGGATGAAATAAACAAGAACAACAGGGCAATACCAGAATATAAATACAACACAACAAAGTATATGCATGCAAAACAAACCCATCCATTTAACAGAATGAACCCGATGACAAAGGGATTAATGGAAATAAATCGTCAAAAATCATCATGTTCAATTTATGAACATATTATAATTGTTAAGGTAACAATATGGTCCAATGTGGACGTGGCCTTGCAAGAAGTCAATCAATTTGCCATGTATAATCTCCCCCTTGCTTTGAAAGCCTTATTTCCATATAGAAGGAGCTTTCTTGCAATTGATTATTTTAACCCAGAGAAAAAGAATGCATGCAAGTCAATGCAGTTCTGGTAGCTTATGCACAATTTATTATCCAGAGAGAGAGCGAGAGAGAGAGAGTGAGAGAGCGAGGGAGTGAGACCACATTGATTCGATACCTGACAAATATGTTAACGGAGAATGTATCAGTGGTTCATGGCGCCTTCTTGTAAGATGGAGGTTATACGGTTATAAGCTGATGCCGGGACATTCAGAAGAGGAAGACGAAGAAGAAGAGGAAGATGAAGAAGAAGAGGAAGAGGGGGAGAAGATGGGCTGCACAAGATCGTTTCCATGGCAACCCACCCCTTTTCCATTGACTGACTCTGCGCTCACGTAGCAAAGACAAATTACCCCAGCCGGAGAGTGTGGAGAGGGGGGGGGCTTCTGTCAGGCTGTTAGCCCCAGGGTCAAATTCATGTTGCTTTATTTTCTCACCATTCATATTGGTGGTGAGGTGTGTGTGTGTGCATGTGTGAATGCGTGTTTGTGTGCATGTGCGTGCATGTGTGTGGATGAGGCTTTGTGTGCCTGCGTGCGTGTGTGTGTGCGTGTGAAAACCTTAACTCCTGCCTGTAATGCATTGTCGGCTGTTGGTTCTAACAGAGAGACATGTGCTTTAGGTTAGTTGGTCTTCAGGGTGGGCGGGCCGCGGGGATACAGACACCACTTTCCTTTACTCGCTTAAGGTTTTATTGTTATGTTTTTTTAAAATCAAGGTGTGTTTGTAATTAGGGGCTCTTTGGATTCGCGGGCTATGTCTCAGGACAATGCCGGCACTGTAGCGCCAACTTGTTTTTATTATTTTAAATACTAAAACTATACTTTATTGGCTCACAAAGCGCTGCCCATTGGCTCCCAGCATCCAGGGAAACAAAGATAAACACAGCCCTATATAAACAGAGATATTAAACGGTGGGGGGCGCAGACACAGGCTCATCCAGCACACAACACATGCTGTAAAATCGAACACAAGTCGAGACAAAACACACACACAAATAAATTGTTGAAACACTTTGCGTGGATGATTCGTAGTGAGCACACACAAATATAAATGGGAGTAAACAAGAAATAAAATCAAAATCAAAGCAGCCCACAGACATGTCGCACGCACGCACACACACACACACCAGATGAGCAAAGAATCGCACACACACACACACACACACACACACACACACACACACACACACACACACACACACACACACACACACACACACACACACACACACACACACACACACACACACACACACACACACACACACACACACACCTACCCCGCTCTCTGGGAAGGTGGTCCATGCCAGCTCTGTGGTCGCCCACCGACTGTCCATTAGGGTTTCTGGAACAGAGGAATGGGAGGGCTTGTCAACATAAGCGACAGCCATTATACAACAGCAGCGAACACACCATTGTCAGGGCTCTCTCTGTTTTCAACAGGTAATATTCTTTTCTTCTTCTTCACGACCCCTTAACGTCAGCCAGCCCCTCCCCCGGGGGCTGGGTGTAATGGCCATCAGGACACATTAGCCATCAGTAATAATTATAGCCTTCCTTAAACCAAAGGGTGTTTACGGTAGAACACACTTAGCCGCTTCTAAGACGTCAAGCATAACAGAAAACATTCACACTCAGAGTCAAGTATTTGTGAAAGACAGAGAATAACAAAAGCTTTTTCATCATCGCCATGATGGCTGCTATCTGCACGAGGACCCCAACCGTCACCCTTAATATTTGTTTGGACTAAACTGCTGACATCATTAATGTGTACAAATAAATACAATTAATTTGTATTTATTTGTTTCCCAATCATTTTGTTGCCAATCACGCACGCACACAAACACACATCCAAACACAGAAACCTTACTGTCACCGACTTGGCCAAACTGCAGGTGACCCTGATGTGTTCTGATCACCTGGGTGTTAAGGACTCCGTGTGTGTGTGTTGGGGGGAGGGGGTGGGGGGAGACAAATGGCCTCAGAGGCATGAGTCAACGTCCAGGATCAATGGACTTGGTTGGGAAGCGGCTCAGTTAGAGGTTGTCGGTTCCGTGCTCACGTGTTCATTACAACTTTGCAAAAGCAACTCAACAAGAGTTGCTTTGGCCCCCCCCCCCCCCCACACACACACACACACACACACACACACACACAAACCTCTCTCTGTTTTCCATTGTGTTCTGCAATACACCCTGACGTGTGTGGCATTGTACACATTGTGTAATTAAAGTTGTCACTATCCAAACCACGACATGATCCTTAAGCAAGGGGCTGGGTGGGTGTGTGTGTGTGTGTGTATGTGCGTAGTCAGGGGGGGGGATACTGTGGAGAGCAATCTGTTTGCATGTGGTTGTGAGCTGTGATTAAACCACCAGGGTTCGTCTCCTTTAAAACCTGTCTTCCACCTTGACAGAGATCTGCTGGGTAAACACCGGGGAGGGGCTCTCCCTGCGACCGCGCTACACTCTTAATGACCTACCAGGGCGGCAGTTGTAAATCGTTTAAAATGTTGAACCAGGCTTCATTCTTCTGTTGGGCGGATGCCACCAGAGCTTATTGTTTGCTTGTAATTAACTATTGGTTTTATCCAACAGGTCTTAGCCTGTCCAGGTCCTCGATGAGTGATGCTGCTAGAATGAATTCTCTCATTGAATCCGTCCCTTATCAGCCGTTCAGCTTGTTTAATAATTGGCTGATAATGCCATACTGATAAACACACATAGCCAACGTGTTTCATAAACAGTCTGTGCATTGCATGATCGAATGCCAACTGGAATATAAATTGTGGAGCATAGACACGACATGACGCCGGAGACACAGCGTGATACCGTAGACAACAGAGCCAAATTAATAGGTTTGAAAAGTGCTATTAATGAATGATGAAGATAATGAATAGGATTGATATGATAAATAATTACGATAGTAAATATGAAGAATAATGGGAAGAATAATGAATATTAATCGGATACGGTAGATGCTGTATGAGAGCAAAGATGCAGCGTGTTCAACAAGCCCGGTTAGCAGCGAGGCCGATGGGGAAGACAAGCGGGGTCAAACCCCTTAGCTGCTCAAGGGGCCCATAAGCATTCATCTACACCGGACACATGCTGGCCATGCTGCAGCACATCGTGACACACACACACAAGCTGTCCAGGGGCTGGCGGGGTAGTGGGATCCAGGGGGGTTCTGTTCTTCAAGACCCAACACTGCACTGCTTGTCTAGTGCACTGCCCCCCAAAGCCCCCCGTGGCTCCTCCTAGGAGGTGTGTGTATATTCACAAACACACACACAAATACATATGCATAAAAACTTGCGCTCACACACACACCAAATCTGTCTCTACCACAAGCTCAAATTCCATGCACTTTCTCTCTTAGAAACACACATATGCACACACACACACACACACACATATACTCATTCTCTTTACCACACACAAATACTTCCTTCATCAAACACACACATATAGAAACTGTATTCTCTCACAATCAATCTCACACACAGATTGACTCTCCCCCCCCCCCTCCTCCTCTCTCTCTCTCTCTCTCTCTCTCTCTCTCTCTCTCTCTCTCTCTCTCTCTCTCTCTCTCTCTCTCTCTCTCTCTCTCTCTCTCTCTCTCTCTCTCTCTCTCTCTCTCTCCTATGGCTGTTTGGCTTCCTTTGCCGTGAGGACCAAATTTGTGTCAGTCTCACCCGTCCCTCGTAAAACTTCAGCTGTGGTGAAGCGAGCCTCCCCCTCCACTCACCGTAGGGGGAGGGTGGTCTTCCACTGGGATCTGGTCCTATGAGCAGTATGCCTTTCCCAGCCTACCCCGTGGCATTTATTTGCATTTGATCGCCAGAGACAGAATGCCATCAAACTTGGTATTCTCAGTGTGCAGTGGAGAGAGAACACACACACATCCAAAAAACACCTACACACACAAATACCAAAACACACGTACACACACACACACACACACACACACACACACACACACACACATACACATACACATACACACACACACACACACACACACACACACACACACACACAAAAATACCCATACACAGTGTCATTCATGCACACACATAAAAACGAACACAAACTGATACAAACACACATGCACAGACACCCACACTTACACGCACACACTAACAGATGCTAATGTTTAATTCACTTTGTGAGCACGGTGCAATAGCTCCGATACTCACATCCAACCAGCGGGTGCATTAAATATTAACCGCCAAACATCGTCTCTGCTGATTGGAGCATGATCAAATAGGTCTCTATAAATAGGAATACAAAATGAACATTTTGGCTAAGACAAACTCAATGAGTTGAGAAAGGAGCAAGGATTAAAGAAAATAAGTTGCGTAATTACGAAGACCACTTGAGGTGAAGTTAAGCATCTTATCTCTGTGTGCAACAGTCTTCTCATTATGCTGATTTAGACGCTGGATATGCACATCTCAAACAAGTCAAGCTGACCTCATTCGCCGCTCCTTCAGGGATTTTTAGGTTTAGCATTTGTGGGGGGGGGGGGTCGACAAATTATCTGTTTGCATGTATGGATGTGTGAGGTGGAGGGGGGATGCAACTCTAATATGGGCATGATGATATCGTGCATGAAAATATCGCCAAATAAACATGTGACGATGTGCGCCTTTGAGTCTAATAAATGGTTTGTGATCAGGTCATACGTCCTTAATAATCACACCAGTCCTCTCCTCGTGTTGCTTTCTCTTAACAGGAGAGGGCCAGTGCTCTCCACAGCACCTCCTCTACAGGAGCATCTCTTCAGATTAACTCTTCACAATATGACCACAACGTGTGTGTCCGTCGGTGTCTCAAAAAATAATGGCTAGTTTTAGCCTGCATACTATAATGTAAGCTACTCTAATATACCGTAATTATTATATATTTTTACGAAATCAAACAGCAGCCGCTCTCTGTGGAGTGATTCACACCCCTAATTAGCAGTCATTCACTTTCGCGGGTGCAGTATACGTTTCCTGGTAACAGCGAGCTCCACCAATCGAAGACGTTGTGTCACTCTTCAGGATTTATGGGTAGTGTAGTGGTTCAATGACATCGCGAATAAAACCTGTTTTTCTAAAAAATTTGATGTTGCCCTGATTCACTTGTGGCTTCTACAGGAGCAAATACCATCGATTCACAATATAACGGCAGGTGGTACGTATAATTGGGATGGTTAAAACATAAAGGCTTTTAATCAAATTCTCTATAATGAAAATGAATGGGATTTTAATTTCCCAAACCACAGTACTATATGGCAATTGGCAAAGAAACTCCGGGAGGGAGGAGTGCTTTTGGGATGTTGATTTTTAAAACCTTGCTCTCGTCGGCTCCCTGCAAAAAATGTGTTTGCCATTGATAACAAAATGATCAGTGTCTGATGGACCATGTTACTATAACAAGTATTTTACCAATCTCATAAGATGTTAAGTTGTTTTGCGTATTTTGTATCTTTAAAACAAAATTTAAAGAAATTCAGTCATACGATTCATTCATTCAAGTTTTTTACAAAATGTGATATGATAGTTTTATGAAACGGCTCTTCTTAATGCTGTAGAATGCTCCATTCCCTTGATTGGGCCTTCCCAAAGTTTGACGGACAATTATTTTTGTATAATTGTCCGTTGTTAAACATAATTGACCACAGTCGATGAAAGTAATTTTTTTGCCTCTGATCACGTCTTCCGTAGCACTCCACGAGTAGTCCGGTAAATTATCAACTTAACAACTTTATTGTTAGCTGCATTAGCCTCTTTAGCAAACCAGTCCGAAAACAAACAACATAACTTTACATTGTATTGCATGCACAGCAAGACCATGCAAAATATAAATTGGTGACCGGAATAAATTAGCAATGTAATCAAGTGTGTAAAACGATTTAAAATTGGCATTAAAATGGCCAACATGGTACAAATACAACAAAAAAAAAACGCTTCACAGGCGCAGCCATTTTTTTGAGAGCGTCATCACTGCTCTCGGCCTACTATCCGATTTCCGAAAGATGAAGACAAATAGGGGGTGTGCCTCCGAGAAATGCCGCAAGAAAGCTGGGAGATCTTCGACTTTCGACTCGGAAGTGTCTGACTGTCAATAACAATTAGGGCTGGCCCGAATGCCATTTTTCAGGCTTCGAATACTCGTTGGTTTTTCCGAGCGAATATTCGAATACTCATTCCAGAAAAACACACCATCAAAAACAACATTAATAATCCCTATACACTACCTGGAACCGATTTTGACAGTATCTGCATATTTTGTTGAAGATTTAATAGCTTTTGAACGTTAATTAGTAGGCCTAAGTCAGTTGGAGTTACTTAGTTTTTCCCCGTGGAAGCGAACAGCTGTTGTTCCGTTCCAAATCAGCTGTCCTCTGCCGTCTCAGCCCTTGCGGGAGCTTTTCAATCCATTCTGGAACGTGCATCTTCTCAGGGGATTTGTACAATAAATCCATAACAAATACCGAATATTGATTGTCTTATGTGTCCATATTATATCCATTAAATTGACCGGGTATTCGCAAGACGCTCATGCTCTGCAGCAAGCCAGTCACAGTTGATTGGCGCGGCGCTGTACAGCGAACGTAAACAAACTAAGCTAAGGTTAGCATTTCACTAAGCATTTTTTTTCCTTCCCAGATTCCGCTAATGTTGTTATAAACTCTCGCTTCTCTGCTTGGTGTCGCTTATAGTTTGCCTCCCTCGCTCTGGTAACGTCACATACGTGAAACAACGAAGCTCCGAATACTGATTTAAGCTTTGAATACTAATTTTCCCAACAAGTATTTGAATATTCAAATAATTCGGGCCAGCCCTGATAACAATGGGGGACAACGTCTCAATTTGCGGGACGTGTACAAAGTAATGGAAATGCGGGACTGTCCCGCACAAAGCGACACATCTGGTCACCCTTTTATCGACCACAAAAATAGATAACCCAATAACACTGCCGGAACGTTAAGAACAAACGTTATTTTACGTTCCGAACCGGAGAACGAAAACGTTAAATATACCGGTTCCGTTCGGAGCGGAACGATTGAAAAATAATTTCGTTTTCAACCCCTGCTTCTGTGTGACAGGGGGATAAAAACAACAAACACAGTACCCGCAAGGTATTTCTGGACAACGCAGAAGTAGGGATGGGCGTGAGGAATCGATTACTCGAGTCCTACTCGTTACAAATGAACTCGGTTGGTGGACAGGCAAACTCGAGTTTGCATATACACACACAAACTTAAATTAAATGCATCCATTTCCATGGCGCGTTCCGTGGCGTGTGCAGGCACGCCAGAATTCAAAAAGTTAAGAGATGGCGGTTAAAGCAAACCGCAGCGAAGAATTGAAATACTTTAAAGAAATAGGAGATCATAAGGTGAAATGTAAAATATGCCAAGCGAAATCGAGCTACCAGAAAGTACTATGCGGCAACATATGCTCCTGAAACACAACAGTGAGTTCGGGAAAGCAGACCCGCAGCAACGGTGAAAGTGAAAGTGTGTCGCCGGCTATATTTTCACCGCCGCAAGACGCAGCTGTAATCCCGGGCGTGTAGAGAAGATCACAACGCTGAGTATTTCCATAGTCCATTTGCTGCCGTTTTATTTGCAGCTTTCAGCATTTATTTGCAATGGTTAGGCTACTTGTTTCGTTTTTTTTTAAACTTACAGGCCTTGGTTCGACGTGATTTAAATTGTGAGACGCATATTTATTTTTGTAAGGGAAATGTGTTTTGAACGTTTGCAAAAATAAATAATGAATACTCTGATAACTCTGACTGTTTTGATGGAGAATAAGCATTAGGCCTACATGTTTGGTTGGTAATATTGCCGTTCATCATCAGGCCTATTCCTGCTGCAGATGCGTTGCATTCTAAAAATAGATTTGATTTAACGAGTACTCGATTGATCCTCGAGGAATTCCTTCGATCACTCGAGTTTGGAATTTACTACTCGTGCCCATCCCTACGCAGAAGCTTTGTTTATTGAAGAAAATGTTGCGCAAAAGATTGCCGTCCTTCTTGGACGTCCTCCATTGTTGCTTTTTGTTTAATGTGTCTCGTTATTCTTTTTCATTGAATTTATTAGCAGGCTACACTGTGTCCGGCTGCTATGATGTCACCATGTTTACGTAACTGCCACAACTATCGACCTTCCTGCTTAAACTCCGCCCGCCCATAATTATGAAGGTATTATTGTAGCAAAAGTCTTTAGTACCTGCAGGTGCACAAATCCTCTTGCTACAATTATTGCAGCGCAGTTGGTGCAAAACACATTCGCACACCCGTGTTTCATAATCTGAGAACATGCCCAAAATGTGAGACCATTAAAATACATTGAAGGACACTTGCGGTATGTTAATGCAATAATTTGGGGGGAATTCGGTTGAACTAAGTAATTTAATTTGACATAATGTAAGATACCCAACTCCGTCGTGTAGGATGCCCTCTTGTCTACTTTCAAGGCTCCAGAAAGTAAGAGTTTGCTTGGATGGTCCCAGTGTAGAAAAATGCACCCCCTGCCGGCGACTTTCATTGGTTAGTGCTGCAATTTTGTCCCACCCACAGACGCTCTGCCTCATACGGACACAAATCACTTTTGCTACACATGTACCACCTAGGCGTGTTGCAAAACTACCTGCAAAAAAACCCACAGCTGAGACTTGCAGGAGCAGATTCGAGCAGTTGTAACGATGGACTTGTGCCCGCTCATTCAAATGCTGAAGCGTTCTATATCATTTTATTTGTGAGGAAATTTTTCACAGATGTTCAACTTCTGATGCATTAGTTCAAAATTTTGGTTTACGAATGCACACATTTTGGGCATGCAAATGTGTTTTGCACCAACTGCGCTGCAATGATTGTAGCAAAATAATTTGTGCACCTGTAACCAGAGTTCCCGTCGTCTGGTAATTACCGGTCTTTGACCGGAAAAAAATGAGGAGGACCGAAAATTCTAAATGTCTCCGGTCAGAATGACCGATTGGAAATAAGGCCCCGTCCACACGGAGCCGAAACGGGCGAAAACGATCCGGTTTCGTTTTATGCTTAATGTTCAAGGCGCTGGTTCTCCACAGAAAAAAGTGGAGCGCATCAACCCTGCCCTCATACAGCATGCGCGCTGTATACAAACATTCAGTCACGAGGAGATTCAACCATTGATCAGAACAAAATTGAGCAGGTCCTATGTTCCCGGTTTTCCCCAAAAAGGGTCCTATGTTCCCCTGTAGCCATACATACCGGGGAGCATAGGACCCTTTTTGGGAAAAGCGGGGAACATAGGACCCTTTTCCCAGAAAAGGGGAGTAGGGTCCTATGTTCCCCGCAATCTATCAATCTTTAAAAATATTTAAACTTTGACGCGGCATTCGCGTAATGACAGCCAATCGGCGTTCAACAGAGTGACATGTCGAACGTAACAGCCAATCAGCGTTCAACCGGCCAACTCAGTGCAGTGCAGTCTGGGGTGAACTGCAGCATGGAGGAGAAAGTGATTGTTGCCGTTTGCGACTCCCGGAGCACTTTATATAATAGTAGCCTATATAATATAATTGTATAATAATATCACGGCCAAAAGCTCTGTGCGCCTCCGGATGGCCGTAGCGCGGGGAGCTCTCGTAGGGATTGGGCTTCTCTGGGTTTGTTTACCGGCGTATGAATATACTGCGTCAGGTTCTCCGACGTCTCTCCCTCTTCCACAAAAGGTAAAGACATGCAATGGTAGTTATCTCGGCCGGAATTTGGCAGTAATGGTTGAAAAAGTAACAGACCGGGGAACATAGAACCCTTTTTAAAAAAAGGGTCCTATGTTCCCCGGTCGCATACATATCGGGAAACATAGGACCCTTTTTTGGGAAAAGCAGGGAACATAGGACCCTTTTGTAAAAAAAGGGTCCCATGTTCCCCAGTCTCATACAAAGAGGGGAACATAGGACTCGGGGAACATAGACACGCTTCCCTATAGACTACCGTAGGTTTATGAACTAAACGGCGGCAAGCTAGCGAAAGCCGGCGGCAAGCATTGCGGAGCACCGGTATTTAACAACCATGGCGAATCAAAATATGATCACACACTTCTTCTTCTTTATATAGCCTGCCTATCAATTTTTTTAAGTGCAATAAACACGGACAATATCCGACCGTTTTTTTTCCCAATTTGACCGGTAAAATGAAACCTTCCCGGTCACATGACCGGCACCAATTTCTTCTAGCGGAAACACTGCCTGTAACACAGACTTGCGTACTCGTAAGACCCTATTTTGTGTTTACAATGGTAGAAAAAATATTTACGACTTCAAATGTACTGTTACATATTTGTGACTTTAGAGTACACATGCAAAATAAATATATACAAGGTCAAATTGACTGTGACTTTAGTGTAGGCATTCAAAATTTGTAGTTACAGGTGCTAAAGACTTTTGCTACAATAATAGGCCTACCTTCATACATAATGGTACTGTCGGCGGTGGAAACGCGAGCTGTAACTGAGTCGCACCTAACCGCTCCTAACTGTACTACACCTACTGCACCTAATCGTACCGGACGTAACCACAGCGATCGGTGGAAACGAGCCATAATCGAAGTCAGCTGATCTGAAGCCCATCGGAAAAGAATAAGGCAGTGGCACTGGCTATTCGTACGGCGACCGAGCTTGTCACGTGACCGCACTTGACGGTCAGTCTGCTCGGCGCTAACCCTAACCCTAACCGGACCGACCGTAATTATAGTAATTAATTATAGTAATAACCCTAACCCTAACCCTAACCCTTACCCTAACCATAACCATAACCTGCCGTGAAAATAGACTAATGCAGTATTTTTACGGCGCGCCGTACGAATAGCCTAATTGCTGTAACTGTCCGTCCACACCAGAAGCGAATTGAGCGACCAAATCGCCGGAAGTCATTCACTTTCTATGGGCAAGAGCGACCAAAGCAACCAAAGCGACCAACGCTACCAGCGGCCAAAGTTGAGCGACCAGAGCGTCAAAAAGAAGTTGAAAACTTTTTAACTTTATGCAAATGACTATTATTCGCTTCAGCGGCCAAACACTGACAGCCAATCGGAATGTAGACGCTCTTCGCTTGCGTGGATCCCAGGGAACATCGGCAGGCACTTTGGTTCCTACCTACCTTTAGGTAGGAACCAAAGTATTAATCGCGGCTGTAACTGGGCACCCGGTGTTGTACGAACCCACCCTTTTTCAGTTCAGAGATCGAAACGCCATAGTGGTTTGGATATCAAGTGATGATAAGCGGGAGTATTTATAGGCTACATCTAGAACGTTCGTATTTAAGCGGGACTCATTTTAATTTGCTCTACATGCCACCAATCTAACCAACCAATCTCGTGTAGCATGCTTTAAACAAAACCAAAAAAGTTTTTGAAATCGTCACATAAACAAACTAATCGACAAGACGAGGGATAAATGACAAGGGATATATCTCTTGTCTTTTATCCCTCTATTCCCCACTATTCACGGAGCCTGAGGTGAATAATTGTTAATTAAATAGTCTAGATAGATAGCCTAGTCAAGTCTTTATTAATACCAAACGACACAAATCGTCGGGAATCCATTTAGGTGGTTCGGCCCACACAGGACAGTAGCCTACAAGACCACACAGAACAAGTCTGACTGGACATACACACAATACATCACATTAAAACTAGACACGCGTTGATAGATAGATAGACAGAAAGACCAAGATAGATAGATATGTTCCATTATTTGCCTTGCGGAGCCAACCAGTCCTGTGCACGTATGCAAATTAGCCATGTGCGCTAATGTCTATTTGTTTTGAATGCGACGAATGAGTGCAGATCATGATTTGCAGATCCAGATCAGTGAAACATATTTCAACTACTACAGCACGCAGGGTTTTTTGTTCTCGGTTGTAATTAGCCTACATTTGAGGATTTTTTTTTATATTGGGGGGAATCACTGTCCTACTTGTTGTCGAAGCACTTTATCGAACAAGCAAAACCGTCTCGGCAATATGGCCAAGGTGTATGGGAGAGTTCACTATTTGATATGGCTGTCTGTAGGGCCTACTAAACGCATACGGCTCCTTTAAATGCGTCTGCATAATTGAATTGTACGTCATGAGCGACTTGAGCGACCAAAGCGAACAGAAAAATTCGCAGCGAAACTTTGTGAGCGACCAAAGCGTCTTTGACGCTTTGGTCGCTCCTGGTGTGGACGTACAGTTACGGTCGCCGTACGAATAGCCACTATGAAAAAATAAAGCCTACTACCAGGCCACTATGGATGAGTTTCCGATCATTTAATATTTAATATTCTTGATATTTTGGGAAATACGGTAAATTTGGACCTTGGTTAAAGGCTGAGTTGTCAAGAGACCAAGAGAGGACAGCAGCATAGAAGAGGGCAATGAAGCAAAGCGGCACAAAGTTTTGGATGCCAGAGACATTGACAAAATATAAAATCAAATCAATTCTAAAAAGAAACCGTGTGAAGATATTTTTTTATTTTGGCAAGTAGCCGTGTAATAATAATGTTTAGAATGGTCCATATCGGGAAAATAAACCCAGCCAGGGCGAACCGGTCTTGCCTCGCCCTGGAAGGGCTTAGAACTATTCCCAATATCAAATCGTGGAGCCAATATCATGTAGCCTACCGTGAGCTCGTCACAACCAAGGCAACTGATGAGGGTTGAGGCATCTACCTATATCTTATAATGCATATGTAACAGTGTAAATAATTACTTTCTTTTATTTGTTAAATTCTGTTAAACTTGGGACTCCAACCAATATTTTATATTTTATTCTGAAAGTCCACGGCGGAAGTTTGTGTTTGAAAGTTCAGAAGCAACCAAGCTTACGTTGTGTTCGAACGGACTACGGCTGAATATATATGTGAACACTGGTTGTGTGTTGTCCCATGTTGCAGCTAATAAACCAGTCCAGTGCTCCACCCAACCTGTCTCTGTGAGTTCATATAAGAAGCAGAAGAGCTGCAGTGTACCCAAGGTCACATTGGTGCCGTGACTCGTCGATCTCCTGCTGGACGGTGGCTTCTTCAGCGCGATCCGGGGATTCGTTTTCTACTGCTGCTCCTCTGAGTGTAATCAGGTGGAAATTTTATTTGGACTGTTGAGCTGTCAAAGAGCATATCGATTTTTTCTGTTCATTTATTTTTTCAGGTGCTCTTTTGTAATTACTTTATTGCATTTTTTTTGAGTGTTGGATTTAATTTGTGACATTGAACTTTCTTTTTGTTTTTTTGTTTTTTCACAATGAGTTTTAGTCAAGAGGGGTATGGCGCCCCTCGTGCCATTGGCAGGGGGAGAGGAGCGTTGGGTTCTCCTATGTTCTTACAGTTTGGAACACCTGTGAACGGGCGTGGTATTGTTCTGGGGAGAAATGAGGGTACACCAGGGTTCCCTTTGATCGGTAGGGATGTGTCCCCTCCCCCAAGTCACCCTGTGGGTAATTCACATGAGCCTCAACGCACAAGTTCTGCTCTCCCAAGCCCTGAGGCCCTTGCCAATGAGATAGTCAATCAGATGGGGGATGTAATTCAGCATGTTACTCAGAAGGTTGTACAGAACATTATAACCCAGCTCAGCCCATCTGTTAGTACCCCTTTAACCAATGCTTTCGCTTCGCCAACCAACGCTGACGTGTCTTCTTCAAACATGCTTGACGCCTCTCATATACAGCTTGTATCCCACAGAAAATTGAAAGATCCCCCATGCTTCAGAGGGGAGAGCTCTGACTCTGTGTCTGTAAGAGAGTGGGAGGATCTCATGCGAACTTATATTAAGATAAGTAATCTGAGACCTGAGGAACAAGCTGAAGAGATCCTTGTTCACCTTAGAGGTAAAGCTAAAGACATCGCCCGAGTTGGTACTAGAAATAGTGACATAGACATCACCCGTGACCCTGAAGCTATCTATGGTCTCCTACGAAAGCACTTTGACTCTGCCCCCTGCTCACCTCTCCCACTAGCAGACTTCTATACCACTCTGCCTGAGAAAGAAGAGGGGGCATTTGACTATTGGTTCAGGCTGCACCGTGCCGTTGACATTGCTGTTGAACGGCTGAAAGAGCATGGCAAGACGCTAGAAAGTCCTGGCACTGAGGTAACACGCATGTTCATAAGAAACTGTCCCACCCCTGAGCTTTCTATGACCTTTCGTTCAAAGACTATGGACAAGTGGACTGCTCATGAAGTTCAGGAAATCTTATGCGAGTATCATTCAGGTCTGACATCCACTGTTAGCAAGGTAGCCAGGGAGAGGGTAACAATGAACATACAGCAGACTGCTCCACCACCACCTGTACCACCTACTGGGGGGCAGGGCGCGCCACAGTCACAGGCCACAGACTCTGCTACCCTTGAACGGCTTATCAGCATGCTGGAGAAGGTGCTTTTGCAGAGACCGGTTCAGTCGGGTCCATCCAGGCAGTCTGGCCCACGGCGTCCCAGAATTGAAGGATTACATGACGTACCTTGTTCTGTCTGTCGTGACACCGCTCACTCCGCCTTCACTCACTGCCGTGACCATAGGCTCTGTTTTCAGTGTCACTCACCAAACCACTCGAGTCGTGCTTGTCCTGGCCACACAGCCTCAAACACTCGTCAGCAGCCGGAAAACTAGTGGGTCCGCACTTCAGGGAGGACAGTGTGGATCATGATAGTGAGTCTCCCAGCTGTGACAGTGATGACTTGGAATCTTTGTACGAATCTCTTTGCTCCTTTGCACTGTCTGGAAAGACAGTAATTTTCCAATCAACACACAGACTTCAGAAATCTGACAGCTTGTTCTACACTGATGTTTGTGCTGCAGGTGGAGCTCAATTGAAAGCCATGATTGATAGTGGTTCCATGTCATGTTCTATAAGTGAAGCTGCTGCTGCACGTCTCTTGCAACACTGCCCTGATTTGAATAGTAGTCCTGCTGATGACATTGTTGTTGTTGGCGCTGGAGGTCACCATGTTTATCCAAAAGCAGTCTATGATTTAGAGGTGGTTATCTATGGCTTCAAGTTGCTCATCCCAACACTGGTCATCCCTGGACAGACAGACGACATGATTGTTGGTAGTAACGCTATCAAACTGCTGATACACTTGATGAAAAAGTCTGAAGACAATTGGAGACTTCTAGCTGCACCAGTTGACATGGCAGATGATGACTGTAGCCAGTTCTTATCCCTGCTCTCCAACTCTGAAAAGTGGCGGGGGGGGCCCATGCCCGACAAGATCGGCACAGTAAAGTTAAGGCAGAGTATTACACTTGAACCTCTGTGAGAACACCTTGTCTGGGGCAAGTTGCCTGTATCTGCACCTTTGTCAGTGGGGAGCACAGTTGTTGTCGAACCGACTCAGTCAAGATCAAGGCCCAGAAATGTACTGGTTGGTCGTGTTGTCACACCTCTGTGGGGTGACAGGTGGGTGCCCGTAAAACTGATCAATCCTAGCAGCAAGGCAGTGACTCTGAGGAGAAACTGCAAGATTGCAGATGTCTTCCCATGTGTCGCAGTTGAGGAACTGCCCTCACCTGAAAAGGTTTCTGTCAATATCCAAGATGTCTCACAGGGCTCTGTGGTGACAAAGTCCCCTCAGCAGAGAAAAGAGGTCTTAAACGACTTGGGACTACAAGACTTGGATTTAGATGGCTGTGAGGTGTCTGATCAGTGGAAAGATCGACTTTTGGAGCTTGTCGTGAAGTTTGAGTCGGTCTTCTCAAGGGATAAGATGGACTGCGGGGAGGCTACGGAATTCGTCCACAAAATACACCTTGTGGACGAGAGGCCGTTTCGCCTACCGTACCGCCGAGTTCCACCAACACAGTACGAGAAGTTGAGAACCGCATTGAATGAGATGGAGGAAAGAGGCATTATCCGGAAGTCACACAGTGAGTACGCTTCACCACTGGTCTTGGTGTGGAAAAAGGATGGCAGTCTGCGCATTTGTACTGATTTCAGATGGCTTAATGCGAAGACTGTGAAAGATGCGCATCCACTGCCTCACCAAGCAGATACTCTTGCTGCACTTGGAGGAAATGTCTTCTTTTCCACCATGGACTTGACTTCCGGATTTTACAATGTACCACTTCATGAGGAACACAAGAAGTACACAGCCTTCTCCTCCCCCTTTGGCCTCCATGAGTACAATAGGATGCCCCAAGGTCTATCTAACAGTCCCGTAACCTTCATGTGGATGATGTTATCAATCTTCGGGGATGAAAACTTCAGCAGCTTGCTCTGTTACTTAGACGACCTGATGGTCTTTGCCCCCAGTGAGCAGCTAGCCCTTGAACGTCTGGAGATGGTGTTCTCCCGTCTAAAAACTCACAAACTTAAGCTGGCTCCCAAGAAATGCCATCTTCTGAAGAGCTCAGTTAGGTTTCTGGGCCACATTATCTGTGCAGATGGGGTGAGAACAGACCCTGACAAGGTCAAGACTATTGCTGATGTAGGAGAGTCAGAGTTGATGGAAAATGATGGTGTCACGCCTTCCTGGAAAAAGATAAGGTCTTTCCTTGGCATGGTTTTTTATTACCAGCATTTCATTGCTGACTGCTCTGCAAAAGCCAAACCTCTTTTCAGTCTAATTTCTGGACGTCAAGTTCAGTCTCAGGCCAAGAAAAGAGCTAAGTTCAAGAAAAAACCCTCTGCCCCATTGGCTATGACGCCAAGTGACTGGACTGCTGCATGTCAGGAATCTTTCCAAATCCTGAAAAGTGAACTCACTCATGGTGTTACTTTGGCTCACCCAAACTTCGACCAGCCTTTCATCCTTGCTGTCGATGCTTCCTTTGATGGCATTGGGGCCGTCTTGTCTCAAGTGGCACCTGGTGAGACAATTGCTAAGCCTGTGGCCTTTGCTAGCAAGACATTGACCCGTTCTCAAATGAACTACCCCGCACACAGGCTGGAATTCCTGGCACTGAAATGGGCCGTGTGCGACAAATTCAGTCATTGGCTAAAGGCAAAACACTTCACCGCCTGGACGGATAACAACCCCCTGTCCTACATTCTGACAAAACCACGCTTAGATGCATGTGAGCAGAGGTGGGTGGCCAAGCTGGCAGCATTCAACTTCGATCTGAAGTACGTTCCAGGAGATAAGAACACTGTTGCAGACGCTTTGAGCCGTGAGCCATTTGTTCAGTCATGCGTTGGTCACCGCTTGCTGAAAGAGCCTTATATCGCATTATTGGACGAAGTCAATGGCGTTGTCAGAGGCACGGTGCAGGATGCTTTTCGGCTGACGAATAATTGTCAGGTTGTTCAAGGTGCAAGGGCAGAGCCATCAGACCTTAGTGATGTGCATGATCCTCAGACTGAGGGAAGTTCCATCAGCTCGGACGAGGTGTCAGCTGCACTGAGCGCTCATCGTGGTTGTGGTCATCTCAGTGCTAACTTACCATTGCCACAGTTGCCTGACGAAGACCCTTCCACTGTGATCCCTCAGAGCCAGCTTTTGAGCCTGCAGGAACAGGACCAAACAATAAGCAGAGTCCTGTTCTATGTGCAGCGAAAAAGGAAAGCTACCAGACGTGAGGCTGCAGCTGAACCTGCCTGCGTCAGTAAGCTCCTTAGACATTGGGAAAAGCTAAAAGTACAAAATGGGATTCTGTACAGGGTGAGAAAAGACAACCGACTGAACAAAAAGTTGTCACAGTTCATTGTGCCAGATGGCCTTAAACATGAAATTCTCCTTGGTCTCCATGACAATGCGGGTCATCAGGGCCGTGCACGGACCCTCTCCCTCGCCAGAGAGAGGTTTTTCTGGGCTGGCATGGAAACAGACATAGTAAATCATGTACGACGATGTGAACGATGCATTGTTGGCAAAACTCTTGAACCTGCAGCCCGTGCACCCCTTGAATCCATTCACACATCTGAACCAATGGAGCTGGTGTGCATTGACTTTTGGACAGCTGAACTGAGTGAAAAAAAAACTGTTGATGTCTTGGTCATAACCGACCACTTCTCCAAAATGGCACATGCCTTCCCCTGTCAGAGTCAAACTGCGAAACACGTAGCTCGCCGATTGTGGGATGATTTCTTCTGTGTGTATGGCTTTCCCAAGAGAATCCATTCGGATCAGGGGGCCAATTTTGAGAGCAGGCTCCTAAAGGAACTTTTGGAGATGGCAGGAGTAAAGAAGTCGCACACCACACCTTACCACCCAATGGGTAATGGTGTCACGGAGCGTTTCAACAGGACGCTGGGGAATATGTTGAGAACTCTTCCCCCAACTGCAAAAGCCAGGTGGCCTCAGGTGCTGCGGACTCTAACCTTTTGCTACAACTGTACTGTGCATGAGACGACCGGCTTTGCCCCATTTTACCTCATGTATGGTCGGGTTCCACGTCTTCCTATTGACGTCATGTTCCAGCATGTGGTTCAAGATGATTAAGTGATCAGCCATGGCGAGTTTGTCTCACGGTTGAAGCAGGACTTGAGCGAAGCCTCAGGGATTGCTCTAAAACACAGCCTTGACGAGCAAGCACGTCATGCCAGGCTGTACAACCGCAGAGTGAAGGGCTCTCCACTCCACTTTCCATGGACTGTTTAAGTTCTAGATGACCAGGAGTTTTGTTTTTTTTTTTTTTTTTTTTTCAGTTTTATAGGGGCTGCATTTTGTTTGTTCCTTGGGTATGCAATGTGTGTTGCCTTGATCGAGATGTTCAGAAGGTGTATATGGCATCTTCTACTGGTCTGTGGAAAGTATTGGGCTTGGTACCTCCTAATCCTTTTGCACTCCCTATGGGGGGATTTTGTATCGACTGTAGTTCGCATCTGTGGTTTGGCTTCACATTGAGCAACCCTAATTTTTTTTCTTTCTTTCTATTTCTTTTCTCGTTATACTGCTCTGGATTTGTCTGTTGTTTAACTGAATTTAAAGGGGGTGTATGTAACAGTGTAAATAATTACTTTCTTTTATTTGTTAAATTCTGTTCAACTTGGGACTCCAACCAATATTTTATATTTTATTCTGAAAGTCCACGGCGGAAGTTTGTGTTTGAAAGTTCAGAAGCAACCAAGCTTACGTTGTGTTCGAACGGACTACGGCTGAATATATATATATGTGAACACTGGTTGTGTGTTGTCCCATGTTGCAGCTAATAAACCAGTCCAGTGCTCCACCCAACCTGTCTCTGTGAGTTCATATAAGAAGCAGAAGAGCTGCAGTGTACCCAAGGTCACACATAGAAGAAAACTCACTTGGGTTGGATACTAATTGTTTTGGTTCTATGAATACAATGCGGGGTTATAGCTGCTCTTGCAGCTACCTAAAGCATTTCAACCAACAATACCAAAGGGTTCACTTTTTTGATGGGAGATTTTCTCTCCAGATAAACAGGAGTAAATTAAACATCAAAAACAGGACATTTCCAAGTGTAATATCCACTCTCAACAATAACCCAAACACGTCAGTGTTGTGTAAACAGTCCCTCCATTCGGCAGTGAACTTGAAGCCACATGCCAAGATAGATCACAAGATAGACTTCCGTTCACTATGCATTCAAATTCACTGAGACAATCTGTTGGGACTGTATTTAGTCCCAGAGGACAAATGCCAGTTTACCTCCCTGCCGTGAGTGAATGCGAGTCGTTTGGTGGGAAACGGACTGATGACCGGGGTATGGGCAGACCCGGCGGGACGGGGAGGGCCACGCCATTGATTTAGCTACTGACAGCAGAATGGATGAGGGCTTCAGCTGGACGTGGTCCAGGGGAGGCAGACTGCACGGGGAGGAGGAAGACATTGGACTGGATACTGAGAAATGTTCGAACAACGCTATTGAACCACACGTCTGATAGGAGCTGGGGAGATGCTGGTAATAACGTTGGTAATAATGAAAGAAGTAGTTTGCGGTGGTTGTCTGTTTCTGACACTACTAGCACTTGTAGCAAATAGGCCAGGTCCCCGGGGAGATCCGAGGCTCCCGGGCTAAGACCCAGGCCCATAAGTCCTTCGTTGGGAGAATGACCTTTCTATGGAGACACACGTTTTGAATGTGCGCCGTGGCTCCAATGATCGGATATCGACCGATCTGTTCCCCCTGGGCCTGGGGATGCAACCAACCGTCATATTCCGTGATACATTAACCCAATAACGTGTTTGAATTATATTACAAATCGGCTAGCGTTTTCTTTTTTCGCGAATATTGCACACCATTGACCGTGTCAGTAACGTTAGAGCAGCAGCGATGGATCTTGGGAGCATTTGTCAAATCTCGGACGGCACCCTCCGGCGAGAGGAGGGGGGACAACGAAAGGGACAAAAGCAACAGGGCGATCCTACAACAGCAACAGAGAGGTGTCAACAACACACGCACACGCACACAGACACATTCAGTCTCACACACACACACCAACAGACACATGTACCAACACACACACACACACACACACACACACACACACACACACACACACACACACACACACACACACACACACACACACACACACACACACACACACACACACACACACACACACACACACACACACACACGATCCATGTGTGCTTTGATTACAGTCATAGAGCACAAAGCTAATTGACCTGACCAGAATTGGCAATTTACAAAGAGGGCTCGAATATCCCAGATGAACCAAATGCACAATATTCAGGCTGAATTTATACGTAAACGAATGGACAATTGCAATTCATTGTTCGAATTGATATTGTCTATAGCGAGAGAACCAATCTGATAAATCATTGACTATCGGAGACGTGGTGATATCTTATCTTTACGAACAGCCTACAGCCCCTACCCAAGGGCTAGAGAAAAGTAAGACAATGAAAATAAAAGATGACAACAACGCAGCCTACCTTCAACCGCCAACACCACCGGCAGCACCAGGCTGCACACCCAGAGACAGTAATCCATTGTCATGAAACCAGACCTTCCAACATGGAGAAAGGTGTGCGGACTGGATCCTTCGGACAACGAAGACTCAAACAAGAACTGCCGCAGCCGCCGGCCGTGTTACATCCCCGGGTATCATGTCCTCACTGAGCCGTCTTTTCTCATCACCACGCCATCCTCCAGATCACATCCAAGGATTCAGCACTGCACTTAGCGTTTTTAGTTGTTCGTGTTTGATTCACATGTAGCCTATTCCGTCATTTGAAGGAGCGTGAAGCGATGCACTACAACGCGCCCTCTTCTCTCCCTCTCTGGATTGGTGTCTCTCTCCCGCTCTGGGTCGGTGTCTCTCTCCCGCTCTGGATCGGTGTCTCTCTCCCGCTCTGGATCGGTGTCTCTCTCCCTCTCTGGATCGGTGTTTCTGTCGACAAGTTCCTGAGGCTCGCCCAGTAGAACCGAAAGCCTTGCAGCGACAGATCTCCTTTATCCACTGGGCCAACTACACGTAGCTGTTGCTCCTCAAGGAATGTGCGTCGGAATGGCAATCCTGGGACCGGGACCTAAAGAGGGGGTGGGGGGACTGGGGGGCGTGCGCAGTCGGAGGGTGAGGGGGTGGGAGGGAGGCTTCAGACATGTAGCCCGAGGCAGCTGCCAGACCTCCTGTATAGTCGCTGTAACATGTGAAGGTAGCATCCCTCCTGCTGAGAGGGTAGAGGGTTCCGGGTAAAAACAGCGGTATGCAGGTACTGGGATTATTCGAGATGAAATAAGCATCGTTTTGTGTTCTTTAACGAACTCCGGTTGCGTGGCTTTGAATGTCGATCCATGAGGCCGTCAGTGGAGGGTTGGCGCCCCCTACGGCCACTGAGTCTTTGGAGGGAGAACTCCTGTTTGTTTGGACGGGTTGGTAGGCGAACGGCAGCACAGCTTAAAGGTCCCATGACATGCTATTTTATGTATTCTTTAATATAGGTATTAGTGGGCAACTAACACAGTATTCAAAGACGTTCCCTAAATTCAGCCGTGGTGCAGAGTTACAGCCACTCCGAGCCAGTCGCACATTGAGCTTCCCCCAAATGCGCTGTTTCGGTGGGCGTGTCAAGGAGGAGGGTGGGGGTGTGGCCCTGAGCAGCTTGCAGCCACCATGCGCTCTGTTTACAGTGGATGTATCGCAATGGCGAGCCGCACACAGCCTTTAGCCGTGTTCTGTAAATATTCTAGAACACACGGGAGTCCTGGAGCTCTATATCTAAATATTATCATATAGCCTACACAGATGTCTATATCATATAATATATATTATCACGGCCAAAAGCTGTGTGAGCCGATATTATGAATCTCAAACGACCGCGTTGGGTTCTCCGACGTTCCTGGTTCTTCAACGTCCACATCAATGTGAATACACACACTGTAACGCAAGTGTTTCTTGTCGGTTCTTTGACGTGTCTTGTATTTCCACAACGAGACTGTCGTGGGGGTTATCTGAGCCATGGTTGAGAAGGAATTGGGGGAAAGGAACTTTGATTTGACTCGCTGAAGTACATGAACTGCGACATGCCGCCGGTTGCCGCGAGGCACCATCGCCCGGCAGCGGGCAGCCGGCAGCAGGCAGCGCGCGGTTCAGTCGACTTCAGGTTGATGTGAAAGTGGAAGAACCAGAGACGTCGCAGAACCCGACAAAGTCGTTTGTGATTCATAATATCGTCTGGAGGCGCACACAATATGTTATATGATATAGATATCTATGTATATGATATTATTTAGATATAGAGCTCCAGGACTGTAACGCAAGTGTTGTACACTTCCTTGTTATTTGGATAACCGTTCTGCTGTTGGTGTGACGTCGGACTCTCGTATCTGGTATTTCTACAACGAGACTCGTATTGGGGGTTATCTCAGCCAAGGTTGAGAATGAATTGGGGGAAGGAACTTTGGCTTTGACTCCCTCAAGAACATGAACCACGACAAGGAGGAGAAAGGGATCTTTGCCGGGCAGCGCTTATGCACCTCCGCCGGTGGTCCCTCAGCGGGGCTCAAGCGGGAGACATTCGCCGCCAACAATCCCTTTCTCCTCCATGTCGTGGTTCATGTTCTTGAGGGAGTCAAAGCCAAAGTTCCTTCCCCCCAATTCATTCTCAACCTTGGCTGAGATAACCCCCAATACGAGTCTCGTTGTAGAAATACCAGACGTGTTATGCGCCATCACACCAACAGCAGAACGGTTATCCAAATAACAAGGAAGTGTACAACACTTGCGTTACAGTCCTGGAGCTCTATATCTAAATAATATCATATGATACATAGATATCTATATCATATAACATATTGTGTGCGCCTCCAGACGATATTATGAATCACAAACGACTTTGTCGGGTTCTGCGACGTCTCTGGTTCTTCCACATCAACCTGAAGTCGACTGAACCGCGCGCTGCCTGCGGCCGGCTGCCCGCTGCCGGGCGATGGTGCCTCGCGGCAACCGGCGGCATGTCGCAGTTCATGTACTTCAGCGAGTCAAACCAAAGTTCCTTTCCCCCAATTCCTTCTCAACCATGGCTTAGATAACCCCCACGACAGTCTCGTTGTGGAAATTCAAGACACGTCAAAGAACCGACAAGAAACACTTGCGTTACAGTGTGTGTATTCACACACACATACACACACACACACACACATGTGGCGCTCGCACGGTCGAGTCTCATTGGCGGGCCAACGTCTCTGGGCGGGCCAGGCAGAGTAAGGGGAGGAGCTGAGATTCCTCATGACGTCATGAGCACAGATTTCCAAATCAGCGCGCTTGAGCCTCCGTTTTTTCAAAGGCGAGCAGAACAGCTAGTGCTCGTTTTACACCAAACGCAAGTTTTAGCCACTGGGGGACCATAGGCAGGCTAGGGGAACTCATATTTATGTTAGAAAACCTCATAAATTGAGATTTTCATGTCATGGGACCTTTAAGAAAAGGGTTTTTGGTTATTATTACAATATATGTAATATGTGCCATCTATTATATAATATATATCATTTATTACATCTATTATAATCGTATATAATATTATTTTGTACAATGGAAATCAATGGGAAGACGGCGGAGCTGTACGCGCCCATCCTCTGACACTTCAACTACTTCCGACTTACTAACTTGGTCAATTATTATACCCGTTAACCTTCCTTCAAACATTGAACCAATCAACACACATCCCACGTATCTTCAATAATATGGCTTAAATATTGGGCATATGTCTTAGGGGACCACCGTTTATATGGCTAGAGGCTAGCTGCTTGCAACACATGCTCCCGGTACTCCCGGTAGAAGCTAAATGCTAATGTAGCAGTAGACACTCAATGAAGTGCGCATAGCAGCCGGTAGGGGGAACGCTACATAAAGGTGGCAGGTCTCCCCGGTGCTCTCTCTCTCTGCGCTCAATTGCATGCATGACTTCCGGTCCGAAGTGTTGTCTCGCGGCAGGTAAGGTGGTACGCTGCTGCTTTGTTTCCGAGATCCTATTGAGGTTGTTGTTGATTCTTGGGTGCATTTGCTTTGCTGCAGAGCGCTTGAGCTGCCGTGCCCCGCTATTAGCGTGCGCTACTCCCGTTGGCCTGCGTTGGTAAGTGTCCTCTTGGTCTGCACAATCTGATTAAATATTAGCGCTAACAATGGTTCGGTTGTAGGTACCGCATGTAGCTGTAGGCTCCTCCCCCATTCACATCAGCCTCCGCCTTAACAGTTTATTGTGTGCTTATTCCATTGGATTAATTAAATAAAATATATATTGTTAAAACTGTGAACCACGTCTCCTGCCATTAGAGTCAACTTACTTGCGTGTCTTAAATTAAATCTTTGGGTGAAAGTCCCAAGGTGGCGTTGTCTGCAACCTCCTGAACACGGGCTGTGCTTGGTGTGGTCCCTAACGTCACCTCGCCGCCGTGCTTCCCGCCCGCTTTTCCCCTCGCCCTGCCACACTAACAATAATGCTTAAAACAATCTTTTTTACGCCATGCTATCTACCCAAACAATATTCCATATGGAAGCTGAGGCTCCAAGGAGTCCAACAGTATCTTCATCATTTTGTGAGCTTATTTCCATTAAGTAGATGTGACGGAATATGGTCAAAAACATATTTTTCCAAGATACTACCACACGCACGGGCGAATGCACGCAAGCGCGCATAAACACTATCAGAACAACTCAGCTATTCTATATTTGTAATCAAATGTAATCAAACTGGATCCTTTCAGCTATTTGCTTAAATCTTCACATTATTTGTTTCCAACCCTTTTTTTTTTTTTTTTTAAATAGTGTGCATGTTTACACTGTTTAATCCATTTAGACTGTTAAATCTTTTCACTTTTTTAAGTCATTTCACATTTCTTTACATCTTAAACTATGCAGCTTTACTAAAACATATTTTCAACCTCACTTTACATTATAGCACTCACCACATTTTCTGCAGGAAATGCATTTTCTAGTTTAATTTATAATCCTTTGGGTTTGTATGGTGGCAGGTCTTGATTCTCAACATAGCGGTGAAAGCAGGCCGTGCGGGCGCTGTGCTTCATCAGGCTCCAGCAGAGTGCGGTGGATGGCAGGACATGGCAAACGCTGCTCTCATGTGGCGGACGAGGCCTCCCTTCACAAGGCTCATTCATCAGCGGGCTGCACACGCACACACTCAGCAACCAAGCGTCACACACACACACACACACACACACACACACACACACACACACACACACACACACACACACACACACACACACACACACACACACACACACACACACACACGACACGCCCCCCTTTGTCGTCTCCCATCACCCCCCAGAGCTCCCCAACCCCACTCCTCCACTCCATCTCCCACCCCAAACATCCCCCAGCTCCCCCCCTATCCCAAGACATTGTGAGTCACCCTCTCCCAATCCTTTGTCCCGGTATCTTTGTGTGCTAATTAACTACAGTTCAGTTCCCAGCAGGGTCGGGTCATCCTCGGCTATTGAGCTCTGATTGACGGCTCTCTTTAACCGCACCCACTATGTAGAAACCAAGGCAAAAAAATAAAGCAATGGCATTCGTGGTGCATTCAACTAAAGCCAGTGTAACTCAGTGTCAATGGGTTGTACAAACTCAACCAATCACATTAAATGAAAGGAGTAAAAGCGTCTGAGGTAGGGCTGGGACGACGCGTCGACGTAATCGACGACGTCGACGCATAAATTACGTCGACGCGAAAAATGCGCGTCGATTTAAAAAAAAAAAAAAAAGAAAAAAAAAAAAAGAAAAAAGAAAGATGGGCGGCGCCGGAGCGTAGTTGCAACGCGAGTGGCTCCTCAGACTTTCATAAGTGCAAGGCGCCACGCACTCGTTCCTCTAAAGTATGGGAATTCTTTAATGTGAAATGAAACGATTCCGTGATATGTCGTCTTTGCAAAATGGAGATGACTTTCCATTCTAGCACCACGGCAATTCACCAGCACCTGAAGAGGCGTCACCCGGTAGCAGCTGCAGATGACTGAGCACCGTAGAATTCTAAGAATGCATTACTTTGCACTTTTATTTTGGAATTTAAAGGCAATAAACATGTATTGAAATGTTAAGGAATTCAGATATGTAAATCAACATGTATAAATTGCTATTAGTCAATTAATGGGGAGATAATCGAGAATCGAATCGAATCGAAATCGAATCGGACTGAAAAAATGAATCGTTAGATGAATCGATGCATCGAAAAAATAATCGCTAGATTAATCGTTTAAAAAATAATCGTTTATCCCAGCCCTAGTCTGAGGCACTGATTGGTGGAGGGGCTATGTCTCAACAACATTTAGCATTTCAATTAACGGCTCAACCTTTGGATTTAGTTCTAATTTTAAATTCATTTGCTTTTATCATTGCCTTAAAGGTCCCATGTCATGCTACTTTATGGATGCTTATATATAGTTGTTAGTGGGCCCTTAAAGGACCCATGGCATGAAAATCACTTTATGAGGTTTTCTAACCTTAAAGGGCAACTTCACCCATTTCACTTAAGCTTTGTATCGTTAGAAACCCACTCATATTTTTGAATGGTCGAGCATCATTCCCTTATTTTCTGGAGAGACTGGAGAGATCCGTATCAATCTTCAACACTTCCTGTTTACAATGACGCAATATCACGATTTACAAGAAAATAGGAAGTGTAACTGTGTTGACACCAAACGCGACGGGGCGACAGGATCCCATACAAAGTGAACGTATAGACGCGTATCGGGCGAATTTTACGTGAGAGAAAATCGGCGACAAGTTTTGATTTATCGCGCCACACTCTGCCGTGCACAGGCGAGCGCGTTCACGAGGATTTGTGGCGCGACAAATTCGCTCGAGTTGAAATTTTGAACTTTGACGCGAATTTCACTTGATGACAGCCAATCAGCGTTCAACAGCGTGGCCACTGAGTCACATGTGTAACATAACAGCCAATCAGCGTTTAACCGTCAAACTCAGTGCAGTGCAGTCCGGGGTGAACTGCAGCATGTTTGCGACTCCCGGAGCTCTATATATAATATAATAGTATATTATATAATATTTGTACATATAATATCACGGCCAAAAGCTCTGTGCGCCTCCGGATGGCCGTAGCGCGGGGAACTCTCGTAGGGATTGGGCTTCTCGGGGTTTGTTTACCGGCGTTGCTATGTTTCCGGTCTTGTGTGTTCCAACGGTTTATAAGGTAGGCCTATCTAATAAATCTCTGTCTATTCAATACTTCATTCACTGCCTCTTCTGTGGTCATTACAATATTATGAATATACTGTCTCTCCCTCTTCCACAAAAGGTAAAGACATGCAATGGTGGTTATCTTGTTGTGGCGCGACAAATTCGACAAAACTTGCACAGCGACAGATTATGATGTGTGGCGCGACAAAACTTCGGCGACAACGCGATCGGGCGAAATATTTCGCGATTGATGTGAACACACAGTAAGAAGGGATGATTCTCGTAAGACTACAACCACTAGTCCCACCCCCCTCTAGGGGGTGGGACCCACTGACGCTACAGACCTATTAGAGCAGTGCCAGTGGGTGGGACTTCACCAGCAGAAACTAACATCCACAGCGTCTGAAGCTAAGCTAACAGAGGCTGTTGATAAAACTGAAGTACAATGGCGGAGGGTACTGGATCTGACATAGAAGATGGCACCATGCAAAAGTTCACCATTTCGAAAGAAATACTAACGAGGACTACCGTATTTTCCGCACTATAAAGCGCACCGGATTATAAGGCGCACCTTCAATGAATGGCCTATTTTAGAACTGTTTTCATATATAGGGCGCACCGGATTATAAGGCGCATAGAATAGAAGATATGCAGTCAAACGTTTGACTGGGGTTGCGTTATGCATCGACTAGATGGAGCTGTGCTAAAGGGAATGTCAACAAAACATTCAGATAAAGTCAAACTTTATTAAGCGTTCTGACAATTCCGTTCACTCCCATGGTAACGATGTTCAAACGTTAATGTGCATATTAACAATATCTCCCAGCTTGTTCAGTTACGTATAACACGTAAAGCTCACTTTTTCAGTTCATTCCCCGTCCACGAATCCCTCGAATTCTTCTTCTTCAGTGTCCGAATTGAACAGTAGGGCGAGTACCGCATCCAACATGCCCGGCTCCCTCTCGTCATTATCCGAGTCACTGTCGCTGCTGTTGCCTGGCAGTTCAGTGATTATTCCTGCCTTTGTGAAAGCTTGGACCACAGTTGAGACTTTTATATATCAGCCCAGGCATCCACGATCCATTGGCAGATAGTGGCGTAAGTCGCCCGGCGCTGTCTCCCCGTCTTGGACGTGTGTTCGCCTTCTAAGGCCCCGTCCACACAAAGCAGATTTTTTGGTGAAACCGCATAAGTCTTGTCCGTTCGGCCGACCGTCCAGACGGAGCCGGCGAATCCGGTGCCCGAAACCGCACATTTCTGAAACCACCCTCGGAGGTGGTTTCAAATCTATCCGGACCTATGCGGTTTCGTGTTAGGATTCGTGTGGACGTCTGAAATGCTTGATGACAGTGGCTCTGTCACGTTAAAATTGTACCGGGGGCGAAAATTGTACCGGCCTACGTCATCAGTTGTTGACAACTTGACAACTGATTTGATTGGGTTGTCCGTTGCCGGGCAGGTTTCAAAAAACATTCGGCTCATGTTTCCAAAGACGAAATAACATAATACAGATAACGGATCGCTAGATAACACTTGTTTTTACTTTATATTTGTATTGTATTGAATTGTTTAATCGAATTTAGCTAGTAAACTGAGTGTTTAAAGCAGGTTTCAAAAACCATTCGCACTTATGTTGCCGAACACCAAATAACATAATAACGGATCGCTAGATAACACTTGTTTTTACTTTATATTTGTATTCTACTGAATTGTTTAATCGAATTTAGCTAGTAAACTGAGTGTTTGAAGCAGGTTTCAAAAACCTGTCTTGTCACGCTCAATGAAGGAGTGCAATGAACGAGCATGAAAGTTCGCGAATGTTCAAGAACCTTCCTACGTCATTCGACGCGATCGCCCGTTGCCAGGCAACAGACGATCGCGTCGTCTGTTGCCAGGCAGGTTTGGAATTTGTCAACAACTGATGACGTAGGCCGTTATAATTTTCGCCCCCGGTACAATTTTAACGTGACAGCTCCCCACCAGCTGGGGGACGTCAGAGTTGCGTTGAATTTTTTATTATTTTATTTGTATTCTTTTTGTAGCTTTAAATAAAGCCCCTTGATAAATGTAATTACTAACTGTACATTAAAAAGTATTTCTGCTCAATTTAAAAGGTTGAATCTCCTCGTGACTGAATGTTTGTATACAGCGCGCAGGCTTGATGTGCTCCACTTTTTTCTGTGGAGAACCAGCGCCTTGAATATTTAATACAGCGTTTCTACAGCTCGATGCGGTTTCGAAATGACTCCGTCTTTACGGAGTGCGCCTTATAGTCTTTACGAAGTAAGCCTTATAGTGCGGAAAATACGGTAATTCACTGAGTTCACCAACTAATACCCCTCACTAGAAATGTTGTGTGAAATGATTTTCAAGCTGTCTTGCGGTATCAGCTTGGTAGATGGAACAGCGAGGTGTCCGATAGGCGGAGATCTAGATCAGCGGGAGTGGCCAGCGAAGCTGTGCATGGTGGTGCATGGTGGGAGTTGTTGTCTTCAATCCACAAGCGCCAAAAAGTCACTTTCTGCCTTTTCTCGGTCAACCAAACTCAAATTTTATTTTATTATTCGACTACATATAGGACCCAATTTCAATACATATTCATGCCTCCACCGGTGAAATGCTCCTTTAAAGGTCCCATGACATATCACCAGGTGTGGTGTGATTAGCCGTTATAAGCCGTTTTGGGAATTGGCCCCTTAGTACATCACAGCTGGGTGTGTCCACCTAGATGTGTGCTGGATAGATCAGTCTACCATTCTACCCATTGGACTGTTCCAAACATTGCTCATCTATCCGTCACACATCTAGGTGGACACGCCCACCTGTGATGTCATAAGGGGCAGATTTCCAAAACGGCTTGTAACGGCTAATCATACCACACCTGGTGGCATGTCATGGGACCTTTAATATGAGTTCCCTAGCCTGCCGTCCCCCAGTGGCTAGAAATGGCGTCAGGGGTAAAACGAGCACTAGCTATCCTGTTCTGCCTAAGAAAAAACAAAGCTCAGACGCGCCGATTTGGATTTTTTCCCCCATATGTCGTCTTACGGGGAGATGTTACCTCCCCTTTCTCTGCTTTGCCCAATGAGCTACGACCTTGCGAGCGCCACATGTGAGTGTGGGTGTGTGAATACACACACTGTAGTGCAAGTTTTGTACACTTCTTTGCTATTTGGATAACCGTTCTGCCATTGGTGTTATGGCGCATAGCACATCGGGTTCTCTGACGTCTCCGGTATTTCCACAACGAGACTCGTAGTGGGGGTTATCTCAACCATGGTTTTGAGAAAGTATTGCGGGAAAGGATCTTTGGCCTTGACCCCTGAAGTACTTGAACCGTGACATGGTGGAGAAAGGAATTGTTGCCTGCGATTGTCTCCCGCTGGAGCCCCGCTGCCCGCTGCCGAGGCGGTGGTCCTTCGGCAGCGAGCAGCGGAGCTCCGGCGGGAGACAATTGCGGGCAACAATCTCTTTCTCCTCCATGTTGAGGTTCAGTCTACTTCAGATTGATGTGGGAGTGGAAGAACCAGAGACGTCGGAGAACCCGACGCAGTCTTTTGAGATTCATAATATCGTCTGGAGGCGCACACAGCTTTTGGCCGTGATCATATATATTACATGATATAGATATCTATGTATAATAGGATATTATTTAGATATAGAGCTCCAGGACTCCCGCCGGAGAACCCGGAGTGTTCTATAATATTTACAGAACACGGCCAAAGGCTGTGTGCGCCTTGCCTTTGCGATAAATCCACTGTAAACAGAGCGCATGGTACCGTGGCCGCAAGCTGCTCAGGGCCACACCCCCACCCTCCTCCTTGACCTGCCTCTCTCCTCCTCATTTGCATTAAAGCTTGCATTAAAGACACCGAAACAGCGCGTTTGGGGAAAGCTCAATGTCTCGTAGTGGCTTTAATTCTGCACCACAGCTGAATTTCGGGAACGTCTTCAAATACTGTGTCAGGGGTCCACTAATATCTATATTAAAGCTTCCATAAAGTAGCATGCCATTTCTAGCTACTGGGGGACCATGACATTTTCATGCCATGGGACCTTCAAATTTTAGTCTAGAGACTATTTTATAGAAAATATCTTGAGAAAGCAATTTCCAGCCTTAATGGGATAGATTGAGCACATCTTATTGATGCCATAGGGTGAATCAATCGTTGCATGATAAAATAAAATTCTTAAAATGATTGTCATTTTCAATACATTTTTGAGTGGATTTCTTTGTTGTTCGATATCCACGCCTGTTGGGAGGCCAGAGGTATTCAATATTATACATCATGCCGTTGTTAGCACGTAGCTGTATCTTCTGATTTGGAGACAGCCTTCAGTATGTGGACCACTAGACTGCTCCTTCGCCAAAGGCTGGACTGAAATGGTTTCTGAGTCTGAACTGAAACTATAAAAAATAAGATTGTCCCTTTTCCCTTCCAACGGCAGATGAGAAATCCGTCCTCTGGGGGTAAAATAAATATTTCACAGAGCGGACAGAGGGAGGAATGTATAAAAGAGATACTAAAGAAGAAGAAAAGTATCTCGCTGGGACTTCGATGTAAAGATGAATAGATAGAAGGACAAAACGCTTCTCCACAGACTCTCAAACTGCCTCCGGGAAGCTAACTTCTGAATTATGGAGTTGGTCCACAGACACACACACACACACACACACACACACACACACACACACACACACACACACACACACACACACACACACACACACACACACACACACACACACACACACACATACATACTGTACACACATATACACACACATACACACAAGAATACACACATACACATACAGTGTTAGTCTGATGGGGGCCCCTGAAGTGTTCTCTAGCCCAGGGGCCTCAGAGAGATCCATCATTGCTATGGATAGTAATGGATCCAACCTTTTTTCTTTTCTTTTTTTTCTTTTTTTCAATTACATGAACCCAGCATTCATTATTCTGGCTGTTACTATTGACACTATTAACAAATGAATATTCAATCAAGGGGTCCAATATAAAGGGGATCAATTATTTATCAATTAGAATTTGTTGCATATGGCAATATTTCAACGTTTTTGAGTATCAGTTATTATTCCCCAATTAGATGCAAGCAGTAGAGAGAGGTGTTTCCTGTTTTCCAGGCCATGGGAGGACCTGTTAACAAACCACAGAAGAGGAGGTGAGGGGGCCATCAACAGGTTAGAGATGGACCAAATGCATATCCACATAACCGCCGCAGCCTACAGTAAAAATTACACTGGATAATATGTGGTGTATTGGAATTGTGCGTCTTTCTCAAAGTCACACTCTGATGTTGAGTTGATGGCAGGAGTTGGAGCGCTTCACACTTAGCTTTGGTTTTCATGCAATTCTTTTAACAAACTATGTGCCACGCACAGTGATAGATTAAATATGAATGGCTTTTGCAACCCCTGCAGCATCTGTCACAATAAAAGCCGGTCCAGGATTGACATAAGTCATAAAGCTGTCCATATCAGTCCTAATGCCAAGTGGAGGTCAAGTTTAACTCTCAACAATAGGCCTTCATCTGTTGCTGCAGAAGGTAAGTAATACAGAAACCTGACGGACTGTACAGCAGAGTATCCGGAGGTCCCGTCTGGAATCCAAACTCACATTTCCGTAAAAACAAGATCCCAATATTAAGCAGTAGATAATTAAAAACAACCTTATTTCAAGTTAATCTGTCCGCAGGTTTTTTATGCCAAACACTTCCTTCCTTGGGAAGTACTCGCGCACGAGGCGTTATTGATGATTCGCCACATTCTGCATTTTTCCTGCCCTTCCCCTCCTCCATTATTCATCCCTCTGTATTTTTTAATCTCTCCGTAGCTGAGTCAGAGCCTGGCTCAATTTGGACTGTGTTCCTCCACTGTGCTCGTGTCTATAGCCTTGATTAAACGGGGTATGCTGCTGCTGGGGATTATATTGGGGTCCGCCTGAATGCCATTTCTTCTAGTATATGTGTGTTCTCTTTCCCATTACTGCTCCAGCATTTAGACTAACTTGGGTTTAAGGCCGTCAGTTGATTTCTGAATGTCATTTTCTTCTTACTTTCTCAGTCGACGGACGGAGGTAGTGTGCCCACTAGTGTTGGCTCGTTCGTTGAAATGAATCATTAAATCCACCACTAGTCATTAAATCCACCACTGCACCGTCAGTCAAAGGACACAGAAGGCGTGGCTGACGGATGGGGGAGGTTTCCAGGGTCGTCAGAGCCCGAGTAGTGTCACAGTGCTTAAATGTGCATACGTGATTGTAGACTATGTTGACAGTCTCTATGGTTACTGCTACTGCGTGCTGACGTCACGGGGACGCACAGCATGCTGGGGCGCGTTGGTCGTTGTTGGTGGTTGGAACTGGGCTAATAAAGCTAGTGGGTGTAACACCGTTCGCTGTCTACACTATCAACATTCATGCACATCTACATGGTGTCAGAAGTGAGCCGAATCTAATTTAAGATGGCACAAGGACTCCGCCGGATCGACCCGCTCGTCTTTAATGAGGATATCTCTCACAACTGGGAGAAGTTCAAGCGGGAATGGCATGTCTATAGCAACGCCGGGCAGGCGACGGCTAGTACGAAAGTGCAAGCCTACACGTTTCTCAACCTCGCCGGTCCGGAGGCATTGGATAAACTCGACACATTTGATTTTGCGGCCGACGAGGATCGCGAGGACCCTGCCGTGCTGGTAAAGAAATTTGAGGAATTATGCCTGCCGGTAAAGAACGTGATTATGGACAGACATGCATTCAACACAACTGAAACGGCATGAGTCGATCCAGTCATATGTTTCCGCGTTGAAGGTCATGGCCAAGAAATGTGACTTCGGGACACTGCATGATGAACTGATGAGAGATCGTTTGGTCTGTGGTATTCACAATGACTCTGTCCGTGCACAGCTTTTAAAGGAGAAGAAACTGATGCTTAATTCGGCCGTTGAGATCTGCATGCTACACGAACGATCTGAGAAGGGCAACAGAGAACTAAAAAAGGAAGCAGAGGTGTGCACAGTGCAATTCGACCCATGCACAAACTGTGGTGGCCAACACGCACCAGACCGGAACAAATGTCCAGCGCTCAACAAGCGCTGCAACACGTGTGGAAGAATGAACCATTTTTCTAGATGCTGCAGATCAGGCAAACCGTTTGCCCCCAACAGGCCAGGGCAGGCTCCGCCCCCCGCTGCACGCAGAGGCAGATACACACACGTGAGTGAACTTGACACGCAGCCACTGCAAGGGCCAACTAATGTGTTTCACTGTGAGTATTGTAGATTGTACGTGTGTGTTTGCTTGGATCACTTTATCCAGGACGGTAACTCCAGTCAGAGAGTAGACGCATACACAGGGAACAGTTCAGGATGTTTATATCTCTTGCAGACGAATGACATCAATGATGGCTTCAATAAGCAACCAAATGAATGACGGAATGGATGAACAGATGTATGAATAAATGAATGATGTAGGAATGGTTTTTCTGTAAGACAGAATAAGAAATAGACAAATAGTTATTACTAGATTTACCTACTAAAACACCGGGCTCTAGTACTAACAACATCTCATAAATGCTATCTAAACATAACTGACATAAATAGCTGCCACATGCACACGTTAACACAATAATGCAATAGTGCAATATAACGGCCGACATGGTGCGGCAGCGCGACGCACACGTGCTACACGAGGTGCAGGCTAATACACTAGCTACCCAATTCGTGAGTAAATCAATTAACACAGTAACAGAACCACACAAATCACGGCTACTATAAGGAACCGAGTTACGGAATGTATATAACATTTATATTACGTAGATACACGTAGTTCAATATTACTCACTCTTCACGAACGCATTCTCTGTCATGGCGTGTTAAGCAGTCGCGCGCAACGAGCTCTGGCGCAGCCCCGTACAACTCGTAACTCTAGGACCCTACGACGCTACCTGGGCTGCCCAAAGTGCCTGAATAGAAATAACGCTATATATTATACGATACGATATTACAAACTAATAGGGAATTTACAACAGTGAGACTGTGGAAATGCTTTACTGTGAGAGCATAGACAAGCCAGAGGATGTGCGTGGACAAGATGAAAGGTTTGCTGAGCTGTCTGCATGCAACACTGGCAGACAACTGACTGTGAAAATTGACACTGGGGCCAAATGCAACGTCATATCCAGGGCTCTTCTACAGTACATTGATCCTACTGCTCACGTCAATCTCAACAAAAGAGCAAATCTTGTAGCGTACGGAGGTCATATAATCCAGACTCTTGGTGCGGCAGACATGGTTTTTAGTTGTGGTTTGCTACGTTTCCAAGTTGTGGACAGAAACGTCAAACCACTGCTAGGTCTCAGAGACAGTGTCAGGCTCGGCTATGTGATTTTTGGACCAGAGGTGCATGCCGTCGTCCAGCAGGAGGCGCCAGGGCTGACTGAGTACAAGGACCTGTTCGACACCAGCGCCATTGGCAAGCTGCCGGTGGTGTATCACATGCGCCTGGATAACACCGTGCACCCCACTGTATGCGCTCCAAGACGGGTGCCACTGGCCATGAAGGACAAGATTGTGGCGGAACTGCATAGAATGACCCGACTCGGAGTCATCACACCGGTTCAGGAGCCCACTGAATGGGTTTCAGCCATGGTGGCTGCGAGCAAACGAGATGGGAGCATTAGACTGTGCATCGACCCCGTCAACCTCAACAAAGCCCTCCTCAGACCCCACCACCAACTGAAAACTGTGGAAGAGGTGATCGCTGACATGCCTGATGCCAAGCTGTTCAGCATTCTGGATGCTAAGTGTGGTTTCTGGCAGGTGCCGCTCAGCAAAGAATCCTCGAAACTCACCACCTTCATGACTCCTGTGGGCCGTTATGCCTTCCTGCGGATGCCCTATGGCATCACCACGGGGAGTGAAGTTTTCCAGCGGTGCATGGAGCAGCTTTTCGAAGGACTGCCGTGTGCAATTGTGATAGATGACATTTTAGTGTGGGGCCGTTCGAGAGAGGAGCATGATCTCCGTCTCCGCCAAGTCATGGACAGGATACGGGCTGTCAATCTCAGACTGAACCCTGAGAAGTGCCGTTTCAGGGTCACTGAGGTTGCTTATGTCGGTCACCTGCTCACCGACCAGGGTGTGAAACCCGACCCTGCCAAGACCGCTGCCGTCCGCCTGATTCCCCCGCCTGAGGACAAGAACGGTCTCCTAAGGTTCCTAGGCATGACCAACTACTTGGCCAAATTTGTACCAGACTACAGCGAGGCCACGGCGCCCCTGCGCGAGCTGTTGCGCCAGGATGTAGACTGGTGCTGGCTGGGGCTCCACCCAGCGGCGTTCACAAAGCTCAAGGAACTTATCGCAGGTCCCCCAGTTCTGCGGTACTTTGATGTGCACCAACCTGTTGTGCTGTCAGCTGACGCCTCACAGCACGGACTAGGTGCTGTCTGCCTCCAAAACGGCAGACCGGTGGCTTTCGCTTCCAGGGCCCTCACAGAGACTGAGTCACGCTATGCTCAGATTGAGAAAGAGCTCCTGGCCCTTGTCTATGCTTGCACAAAATTCCATCACTACATATATGGACGGGCTGTGACTGTTGAGACTGACCATCAGCCGCTCATTACCATACTGAAAAAGCCACTTCACACAGCCTCTGCGCGCCTACAAAGGATGATGCTCCGCCTGCAGCGTTACAACCTCGACGTCATCTACAAGAGGGGCAGGGAGCTCTACGTCGCTGATGCTCTCTCCCGTGCACATCTGCCCTCCACTGACCAAGCTGAGGAAATGGAGGAGTACGAGGTTATGGTGGTGGACGTCCTCTCCTCACACAGGGTTGAGGAACTGAAGCGTGAGACGTTGGCTGGTCCTCTCTGCACTGTAAAAAATGATTTTTTGGCCCTGTAATTATTATTTCAATTATGTATATAAATTCTACTCCGAATTCAGTGCTTTTACTTTAAAACACCAGTTTTTAATGTAGTGCATTACTTGGTGATTGTTTGTAATTATGTGTACTCAGTTTTGTATGTAAATTGAATCATTCGATCCAAGTAATATTCACTAAACCAGTTCATTGGCCTAATTAGTTGATATTTCCAAGTAAAATGTACTTGAGTGATATCAGTGAAACTGGCAACTTTCACGAACATTCGGAGCATGACGTCAAAGCCCCTCCCCAAATTTGAACGGTCTTTCGTCCGAGACGTGCTGTACTCCAGTCTAAGTTCCACATTTCAACTGGGTTGGCAGACTTTGTTAAATGAGATGGGGAAGAACGTGAATGAACCACGAAGGTAAGTTTTAAGCGAAACAAATGTTGTACGTTCCTGTTGGCTCACCTACTTAAGTCAGTTTCTCCGCACTGAAAGCAGATGCGGCTGCGGCGCTAACAAATAGTGTATTTTCCTGCTAGCTAGCTAACTTTGCTAGCGCCACGAGGTATGTCCAGGGTTTCCGACAGCACTTTACAGCTTAGGCGGCCGCCAAAGCAACACATGCCTGCCGCCTTAACTAGCGTCTTCAAAAACAAAAACGGGCTGAATTTCAGCGTGGGATTGTGCACAATTTAATTTATGCCTGCAAATCCAACACTTATAATGTGTGGAATTCCCGCACACATTTTACAGCGATGCATGTTCAACCAACGTGGCCGGAACCACTGTGTCCGAGTGTCTTGACTTCAACCCTGAACACGCCTGTAGATTTGAACCTCCCGCTAGCAGAACACACAGTGCTTTTACATGGGATAGCTTGGATTAAACCTTATACCGATTTTCCTACTCGAACGGACCATGTCAATTGCCCGAACGTACATGGCCTTTAGAGATCGGATAATGGCCGGAGCATGGCTGAATCCGCTACCCTAAGTGGCGCTGTAGCCCTTTCATACAGTGGTTATAGAACTTCTGGTTGACCTCTACTGTAAAAGATGTATGTTAAGTTGCACACTTCACGTTAGAATGCAGTTGCAGGCTTACATTCCCCATGGGTAACTTTCTGTTTCCATCTATACGTGCTGTGATGTATGTATCACAAATAAATTCTCCTCCAACACTGAAGAGATCCTTAGGAAGTGTCATCAGCGGAAGTATCTCTTAAGGAAACTAAATTCCTTTGGAGTCAGCAAAAACATACTGCTTACTTTCTATTACTCCTTCATTGAAAGCATCTGTACATTTTCTATAAAATGTACAGTGATGGTTCCACTCCATCACCCTCCAAAACAGAAACGTTTTGGAGTACGGCCAGAGTTTGCTCTAAAATAATTGGACTTTCAATAAGAACTCTCTCCTCCTTCCACGACCAGCAAACACTCCGGTTAGCCAAAAGAATTATGCAGGACCCCTCACACGCTCTACATACCGCCTTTGAGTGGCTCCCCTCAGGGCGCCGACTACGCTGCCTCGGCTGTAGGACACAGAGGAGAAAAGCAACCTTTGTTCCCAAGGCTGTTCACCTCCTCAACTCCTCCTAAACCCCCCACCCGGGCTTGTGCCCTCCCCACATGGACTGGTGAAGCCGTGTTTGTTTTTGTTTGTTTGTTTTTGTTTGGACATGGCCCTGTCCTTTGTAATGCTGCTGCTATGTGCCCTCAATTGCCCCCTGGGGACAAATAAAGTTTTTTTGAATTTGAATTTGTATGCTACATATGTTATGTATTCTCTGCAATAAATTCTTTTTGTGTTTAATCGCATCATGTTGACGGCAGAAGGGACATTATCATCCGTTGCTTAGTTGAGTATCTTGGAGAGAGTGGAGAGGAGCTGATCAAAGACTATCAGGTATCTGATGATAATCATGACCATATTAAAATGATTGTCTAGCCTTATAATCTGGTGTTCACTTGTGATATTATATTGAAGGTCAAAGATTCTCTACACTTGTGATGTTTTTTAAAAGACTCAAAAGATGCACATTTTTAATCAGGCTTTTAACTGATTTCTTAAATTATTTTTATGCTCTTACCCATTTTTTTTTTTTATCATATTTAATCTTTATCTTATCTAGCTTAAACTTTTACCCTTAAGTGTTCTTGGGGATATTTCCAGCCAACCTGTTTATTTAACAAGCCACGTTTTGGATTTCGGAACATCCACAAAGTAAATAATTTAAGAACACTTAAGGGTTGCCTTTTGTCTCTATTTAACGATCACTTATTAACTTTATTTTATGAGCAAAAGAGTAATTTAATTTATACCTTTTTATATAACCTATTTTAATCCCTCAGTTTTGTGTTTCCCACACTGGGACTAGTTCTGGTCTACCAACACGGGTGCAGTCCCATAGATAGCTCCAGCCTGGGTGGCTGGAGGGCTCTGCACCCCTGTGTGGAGCCTCCTGTCTGCCCGGGCCAGGGTGGTCACTGTGGAGGCACTCCCTGTGGTCGTGGGCGATGACCCCTCTCAGTCTGGATGGCCCCCAAAAGTGACTTTCTTTGGCTCAGGGTCAGCCTCTGTGAAGCACGTTGTGTAACTTTATGTATGAAAAGTGCCATATGAATATTGTTGGATTTGAGTACACTAAATTTAGTATACCTTTTTTGTTTTTATTTTCAAGTTTTTTTTCTCTTAAGCTTTTCTTTTACTTGGAATCGATTCTTAGTTTGTTTCTCATTGTGCCTTATTTGTTTTCACAGGACGTCAGCCAAGAAGCAGTGAAAGAGGACTGCAGTAATCACATGATGCAGATCAACGTCATCCATCCCAATGTGGCACAGGAAAACCAAGATCCTGTGTATGTCAGTCATCATCAAGTGTGACAAATGCTTGCCTCCTGCTCATGGGTGTCATCTATGCTGTAAACTTAAGTTACCCACTTAAACTGAAATATACGTTTGAAGTATTTCAGAAGCTGTTTCTTGAGCTTGACGTCATTACAATGTCACCAAAGGTCCAGTTTCTCCACAATAAACTTTTAGCGTGAGTGTTCCAGTGCTATTTGTGCTTTTGTCCAGCACAAACAATCTCTTTACTTTTGTCATTTTTCTGACTGAAATTTCAAGTGTTGCTTAGTTTTTAAGTTATTTCTGTTCTGAACATCCTGAGAATGTCTGCAAAGGTAGCCATTGCAGTTTATGTATGCATTCTTTGCTTTTCTGAAAAGTCAACTGTAACACTGTATTCGTTTGTATGCTGGAATATCAGTCCTAAAGTCAGTTGGTGCTTTGTCATTCCGCATTGAATTTTTCAAAGCCTAAACTGCTTTACTTTTCAGCTTTTGTGTGTGTGTGTGTGTGTGTGTGTGTGTGTGTGTGTGTGTGTGTGTGTGTGTGTGTGTGTGTGTGTGTGTGTGTGTGTGTGTGTGTGTGTGTGTGTGTGTGTGTGTGTGTGTGTGTGTGTGTGTGTACACTGTTTTCAAATTTGCTAGCAGGAAGTTCTGTGTGGTTGTTATGTATTTTAAATACATCTATGCCATTTCAAATGTGAAATAAAAGTGTATTTCAAACATCCCTTAAGCTGCAAATATTTGTTTCTGGAAAATATTGAATTATTAGAATAGTAAAAAATATTTACTCAATTCAATTAATATTAACTAATACATTCATAATAAATATTACTGAATAATTACATAAAATATAACAAAGAAAAGATGAGTAAGAAACACAAAGAATCATGAGCAACGTTTACTTGGGTTTTGTAATTAGATGCAATGGTAATCTGAGTGAAAGTTACAATCCATAGGTGAGTATTGTCAGTGCAATTTACTTGTGAATTTTTCATAAAAAATAAGTGGTTCTAGTAAGTAAATATTACTTAGAAATAGCCTGAGTAAAGATTACAAGCACTTTCTGTGTGGAAAAATATGCCTTAGTTTTTTTAAGTAAATGTCACTCCAAATTTCTTTCAGTGTGCCGGAGTCTCGCTGAGGTCGTTTCTGCAGGCTGGCCCGATGCATTTAGGGAGGTGCCACGTGACCTGCGACCGTTCTACCCCATGAGAGAGGAACTCACGAGTGACAGTGGTTTGCTCCTCCGTGGACGGCGGTTCATCATTCCACACTCCCTCCAGCATTACTACATGCAACAGCTGCACCAGGGCCACCCTGGTCTCGAGGCCACGAAGCGCAGGGCCAGGGAGACAATGTTCTGGCCGACCATCTACACTGACATTGAAAGGGAAGTTTCCAGGTGTGCCCCCTGCAATGCTCTCAAGCCACACCAGCCTAAGGAGCCCCTTCAACTGCATGACATCCCTGACCTACCCTGGTCCCTCACCGCAGCAGATGTTTTTGAGTGGGAGGGGAAGGAGCATCTTGTGCTTGTGGACTCCTACTCTGGCTGGTTCGAGATAGACCGGCTCTCTGGCACAACAAGCGCCACATTGGTGGCCAAGTTTAAACGACACTTTGCTACTCACGGGGTACCACAGCAACTCATGACAGACAATGCTGCTTACTTCACAAGCAGGGAGTTCCGGGAATTTGCTCGCAAGTGGGACTTCTGTCATGTCACCAGCAGTCCACTGTACCCTCAGTCCAATGGGCTTGCTGAGAGGGCTGTGCGCTCGGCAAAGCACCTACTGGAGAAATGTGCACGAGATAGAACGGACATAGACGCCGCTCTCCTCAGCCTTTGCAACATGCCCAGGGACGGGTTGCCGTCGCCAGCTCAATGCCTTCTCTCTCGGCGCACCAGGGCTTTCATTCCCATGACCAAAGCCATGTACTCACCCGAAGTGGAGACACAGGTCCAGATGGCTCTAACACAGGTGAGACAGAGTGGAAAGGCCTACTACGACAAATCAGCTAGGCCACTGGCTCCACTGCGAGCTGGGCAGACAGTGAGAATGCAGACAAAGAGAGGACACGACAGACTGGCAACAGTGCTAGGAACAGCACCACAACCAAATAGTTACCAGGTCCAGGCTGGAGATGCAACATATGTCAGGAACAGACGCCACCTACTCCAGACACCTGAGACCTATGTTCCTGACTCCACGGCAGGGGACCTACCTGCTGTTGCTGTAATCGCACATCCACGAAGCCCACAACATGACAGTGTGGGACCGGAATTGTCACAGGGACAGCGGCCTGTGATTTTTACTCGCTCAGGGAGAGCGTCGAGACCCAGCTCTCTCTACGAGGACTTTGTCACAGACCAGCTCTGTGATGTGCTGGCACACTGACATTTGACCCCCAGCCTGTTCTGGCTGTGTGGACTGTTGGACACTCTTTCTAAAAGAAAAAAAAAGAAAAAACAGATATGTTACATGTTCTGTATTAGATGCTTGGGTTTTCATTATATGCAAGTCTGCTATTTTATATTATGTGCCGTTCTATTATCTGCTATTTTCTATTATCTGCTATTTCATATTATGTGCCTCGTTAGCATATAACTTAAGAAGGGGGATGTAGACTATGTTGACAGTCTCTATGGTTACTGCTACTGCGTGCTGACGTCACGGGGACGCACAGCATGCTGGGGCGCGTTGGTCGTTGTTGGTGGTTGGAACTGGGCTAATAAAGTTAGTGGGTGTAACACCGTTCGCTGTCTACACTATCATCATTCATGCACATCTACAGTGATCAGATTGGATGACGGATCCATCGCTGCCGAAAAATTTGACAACTTTTCGACTGAGCCTTCAGCGCACGGATCCACAATGCATTGCGCGTCCGTCCCCATTCAAAGTAAATGGGGATCAGTCAACGGACGGAGGCAGTGGACATGAGTCGTAAATGTGCCTTCAGGGCTTGTTCACACTGCCTCCATCCGTCGACGGATCTAATTGACTTTGCATGGGGCGCTCGTGAATTGCATTGTCGGTCCGTCTGTCAATTCGGCTCCGTGGCTTGGTCAAAAAGTTGAGAATTGTTCACCTTTTCAGGCAGCGGCGGATCCGTCAGCCAGGCCCGTATCAGACGCGGGGGATGAGTATGATGCATCCCCCTCACTTCTATTGGAAGGCCATTCCATCCCCTCCACTTTTGTTCGTCAAATCCTCACAAAAATCAGCTTTTCTAATAAAAAATAGTAAACGTTCGCCTGTTGTATGCAATTTAAAATGGTTGCTATGATTGCATCCCTCTGTATCAAATTATCACTCTGTAAATCCCAGCGCTACAATTGACGTTACGTAGACTAAACAGCTTGCGCAGCCTGCAGAAAGCGCTGGCAGCGGTGCTCCCGAGACCCGACTGCCTGAGAGCTCAGCGCGGTGACCGCGGTCATTCAAGCAGTTTCTCACAGATTGCTGTGACTAACTGTTCGTGCTGCATACTGACTTGACGCCTTCAATGAAAAGGTAGAATTGAATCACTGTTTTAGATCAGCATCATTCACTGCCTGTAATGAAGGCAACATTTTCAGGCATATTAAGCGATTAAAGCGATTAAGCGATTAATTATTAATCATTAATAGATGCAAGGTTCATGGCTCTCTATTCAAGAGCTAGTTACCTCCTAGCATAAGATCCCATTCATTCTTCCGACTGGAACTAAGCCTACTTTAGTTTTAAAACTGTTCTCTTTTTTCGTGCAATATAGCCAATGATGCCGAAAACTAAAAGAAAAAGACAGGGGACTATAGACGGCTTTTTCAAGAGAAAACAAGTAAGTTGACTTCTCTCCCTCTGCAGACACTGACGTGCTTGCAAGTTGCAAGCTATAGGCTATCTGTTTCGAGTGCTACCGCGGTAGCACTCGAAAATGTGGCCAAACAAATTCTTGCACTGGCTTAACATGGCTATAGCCTACTACATGATATGCCAACCCGGTCTCACGAAAAGACGTGACACTGTCACGTTATTTAATCTATTGAAACGTGTTCAGGATCACGTATTTTCAAATTTTTCGTGTTTACAAGCACAAATTCCAAACCCATGTATTTCAATTCCTGAGAGCTGTGTTGTCTGGAGCCTTGTGCTCCTGGTAGGGTCTCTCATGGCAGAGTGGTCTCAGGTGAGGGGCCAGACTAAGAATGGTTCATAAAACTCCAATGAATAACGAAAAAAGAGGAGATGTGACCCGGCCCGGAGGAAGCCCGGGGCCCCCGTCTGGAGCCAGGCCCAGACGGAGGGCTCGATGGCGAGCGCCTGGTGGCCGGGTTTGCCACGGAGCCCGGTCGGGCACAGCCCGAACAAACTACGTGGCACCCCCCCTCTCTTCATCCCATGGGCCCACCACCTGTGGGAAGACCCGTTGGGGTCGGGTGCGCAGCCACATGGGTGGCAGCGAAGATCAGGGGTCTCGACGGACCAGACCCGGGCGGCAGAAGCTGGCTCTGGGGACGTGGAACGTCACCTCGCTGTGGGGAAAGGAACCGGAGCTTGTGAGGGAGGTGGAGCGCTATCAGTTAGATCTGGTGGGGCTTACCTCCACGCACAGTCTCAGCTCTAGTACCGTACTCCTGGATAAGGGTTGGACTCTATTCTTCTCCGGAGTTGCCAAGGGCGTGAGGCGCCGGGCGGGTGTGGGGATACTCATAAATCCCCGGCTGAGCGCCGCGGTGTTGGAGTTTACCCCGGTAGACGAGAGGGTCGCCTCCCTGCGCCTAAGGGTTGTAGGGGGGAAAACTCTGACTGTTGTTTGTGCGTATGCACCAAACAGCAGCTCAGAGTACTCGGCCTTCTTGGAGACCCTGAATGGAGTCCTGTATGGGGCTCCAGTAGGGGACTCCGTAGTTCTGCTGGGAGACTTCAACGCCCACGTGGGCAACGATGGAGACACCTGGAGAGGCGTGGTGGGGAGGAACGGCCTCCCTGATCTAAACCCGAGCGGTCGTTTGTTATTGGACTTCTGTGCTAGTCATGGATTATCCATAACAAACACCATGTTCGAACATAAGGGTGCTCATAAGTGTACCTGGTACCAGAGTACCCTAGGCCGAAGATCGATGATCGATTTCGTGATCGTGTCATCTGATCTGAGGCCGCATGTCTCGGGTAAAGAGAGGGGCGGAACTGTCAACCGACCACCATCTGGTTGTGAGTTGGATCAGGGAATGGGGGAAATTTCCGGATAGACCTGGTAAGCCCAAACGAGTAGTGCAGGTGAACTGGGAACGTCTGGAGGAGGCCCCCGTCCTAGGTATCTTCAACTCACACCTCCGGCGGAGCTTTTCTGGCATTCCTGTGGAGGTTGGGGGCATTGAGCCGGAGTGGGCGGTGTTCAAAGCCTCCATTGCTGAAGCTGCGGTGGCTAGCTGTGGCCTCAGGGTCTTAGGCTCCTCAAGGGGCGGTAACCCTCGGACACCGTGGTGGACTACGGTGGTCAGGGAAGCCGTCCGACTGAAGAAGGAGGCCTTCCGGGATATGATATCCTGGAGGACTCCTGACTCGGTTGCAGGGTACCGACAGGCTCGAAGGGCTGCAGCGGCTGCCGTGTCGGAGGCTAAGCAGCGGGTGTGGGAGAAGTTCGGAGAGGCCATGGAGAAGGACTTTCGGTCGGCACCAAAGTATTTCTGGAAGACTATCCGGCACCTCAGGAGGGGGAAACGGGGAACCATCCAAGCTGTGTACAGTAAGGATGGGACTCTGTTGACCTCAACTGAGGAGGTCGTCGGACGTTGGTAGGAACACTTTGAGGAACTCCTGAATCTGAATAACACGCCCTCTATGTTGGAG
>NC_082389.1:22425384-22545384 GCF_031168955.1 Gadus macrocephalus | reverse complement strand
ATATATACATAGATATATATATATATTTATCTATATAAAAATATATATAAAAAAATATATATATATATATTTATAGAGAGAGAGAAAGAGAGAGAGAGAGAGAGAGAGAGAGAGAGAGAGAGAGAGAGAGAGAGAGAGAGAGAGAGAGAGAGAGAGAGAGAGAGAGAGAGAGAATCAGAGCAAGAATATAGCCAAGATAATATAACAAAATCTGCCAGAAATACATGGAGAGATAAAAAGCAGAGAGGGTAGCCCAGAATGAGCTGACCAGACAATATCACGTGATGGCAATGGAACAAAGCAGAGCAAGAGAGAGAGAGAGAGAGAGAGAGAGAGAGAGAATATAGAATCAGATAATCAGAAGCTGTGTCAAGCATGCCTCCATGCATGCAAGGAATCTCTCAATAAGATATACATGGAATATAGTTATATCTTTGCATTTGTTTGTTAATATCTATATTGTTTTTCTCTTTATTATACTCATTAAATAAGAAATTACAAAGAAATGTGAAGGGCTGTAATATAGCGATATTAGCAGTTTTCTAAATCTATAGCTCTAGTATATATATATATATATATACATAGATAGATAGATATATTTATCTGTATATGAATATATATATATATATATATGTTAGAGCTGTCAAGCGATAAAAATATTTAATCGTGATTAATCGCATTAATGTCATAGTTAACTCACGATTAATCGCGATTAATCGCAAATTATTTTTCTATGCTAAATATCCCTTGATTTTTTTGTCCCATAATTCTTCTCATTTTAATTCTCTTATCAACATGGTGAAGTGCATCGGCTTGCCTTGTGCAAATGATTTTTTATTGATAACAACATTGGCATATACTGATCAAAACAGGACGATACAAAAAAAAGAACCTATAGTGCAATTAAACGACTGCTTTGAACAAATGTCATTTGAACATAGCAGTCAGGCCACTGCTTCTTTGTTTTGAGCCAATTATAAAATAATTGCGTTAATCGCGCGATAATTTTTTTAACACCGTTAAAATTGGTTTGCGTTAACGCCGTTAATAACGCGTTTAACTGTCAGTTAAACGCGTTATTAACGGCGTTAACGCAAACCAATTTTAACGACGTTATTTTTTTTAGCGCGCGATTAACGCAAATTATTATTTTTTCAAAAATAAAAATAATTTTTTCTTTTTTTTTTTGGGCTCAAAACAAAGAAGCAGTAGCCTGACTGCTATGTTCAAGGCATATCATTGTATGTTCATCGTTAAATTGCATTATAGGCTTTTTTTTTGTACCGTCCTGTTTTGATATCCAGTATATGCCAATGTTGTTATCAATAAAAAAACATTTGCATAAGGCAAGCCGATGCACTTCTCCATGTTGATAAGAGCATTAAAATGAGAAAAATTAATGGGACAAAGAATTCAAGGGATATTTAGCATAGAAAAAAAAAATACGATTAATTGCGATTAATGGTGAGTTAAGGCATTAATGCGATTAATCGTGATTAAATATTTTAATCACTTGACAGCCCTAATATATATATATCTATATATATATATAGATATATATATCTCTGATAATATAAGTAATATTATCAGTATTCTCATGTTTTTGACCTGTGTAAGGGTTAGTTTTATTTAACCGTTTATTTCAATCTGTGTCCAGATTGAAATCAACGGTGATTGACCGAACGATTGCCATTGTCGTCATTCAACACAACGCAGATAGCAACTGTTACACTAACTTGTATTTCACGTCAGTAGTGTATTCATTACGGGTCATTAGTGTATTCGGTTATGAGGTGGTTTCAAATTACTCAAACAGTAATGGCATTTCTGTTGCGGTCTGAATTACTTTTTATCAACAACATTGACCCCTAGACGTCGACCATCCGGATGCCTTGGTGTAATTCACCTGTAACTGCTGACACCGCGACTCAACGATTGGCGGGGATTTAGCATTTGCACATGGTCTCAAAATGATGTTTTGAAACCCGTTTGTATTTGCGTTCACTCCTCCACAACTCATCATGTTTGGATCTGTCAACGGACGCTCCGCCATCGTATTTGGGAAACCTACATTGGCAAAGCAAAGATGTCTGTATTTTTCAAAAGTGTTATTTTAGAGTGATATGCTCATATGAGGTGATAAGCCCAAAAAACGAATGAACAGCTCGCTCTCCCTCGCTATACATCCATCCATCAGTCATCCCCCTCTGGCGTTGATATGGCCCTCCCAACCAGGTCCCAGTGAAGGCTGCCACATGCCCTGAACTTCTCTGCTCCGTGTCCTTGTAAACAGCCACACTTGGTTTTAAAACCTTGGCAGCAACGGCGGGACAGCAGTTCGAACAACATAATCCAACATAATCAGTGAGGTGGTGATCAGGCGAAAGAGGCAGTTAAATGCTATCACTCAGTGGTATAGAAAAGGTGAGGGCATAATTGGCTACTATCTACAACCCTAGTACGACAACACCAACCGCGTTACTCGCGTTAAGGCCTAAATACACCGGCGCCGCAGTGCAGCGGCGCGCATTTTACACGCGTCAAAAGCACGCCCCTAGCACCAACAGGAGGCGGCGCGACGGCCACGCTGCAGTATAAAAGCAGGAAGTCACCTGTCAATCAACCGCAACAAAGAGACGAAACGCAATGAGCGAGTAGTGACTAGATGGTAATCTAGTTTATTTATTTTCTGTCTTTTTGGCTGAATAATTTGAAAAATGTATAATCTGTGCAGTGAAAGTATGTTTTCAAGCAGCAGATCTACCAACTTAGTTTGTAGGGCACTTTATCGTTTTATTTACTGTCATTTCTTATTTATTTTATATTTTGCAATTATTCATCTACTGCATCAATAATCTCAATAAGTGCAGGACCTTCTATTAAGCCTTTTTAGTATATAGTGCAGTCACCTTTTAAGGCCAATTGTTATTGTGTGTATTTATTGTATTGAGCTACTGGAGGGCTTTATTGGTCCCCATTGGGACCAATAAAGTAGCTATGTATCTATCCATCTATATAGCCTTAACATAGCCACACATTTACATGTATACAGCCAGTAGTTATCCATTTTAATTGAACACAAGTTATTTCACATTTTATTGAGTTTTTTTATTTCAACAGAACAATTGTTGCCAGACAGAGGGTGGTTGCCCTTCTTCAAGCTGCGCCGTAGGCGGGCAAGGAGAAGACGAAGGGTTTGGGTGCACCCCATCAATGAACGGAGACAAGAACAGGGGGTATACTACAATCTGGTCCAGGAGCTCCGTGCAGAGAGGCACCGCCAATATTTCAATTTGCCACTAGGAAGTGTGCAATGGCAGAACCGTATGGTGTAACCTATAGCCATGATGACCTATAATTTAGTTATATCACTCTCTGGTATACTCTTTTGCATATATATATATATGTATATATATATACGCATATATTTTATCCCTCTCGATAAATACAGTGATGTTATTGCTGTGCTGGACTCGTCAGTAGCCAGTCTATTTTATTTGAGTGCTCAAGACACTTATTTTTCCTTAAACCCAGAGAGACAGTTAATACATGACAAGGCATTTTTGAACTTTGCCTGTGTTTCCATTTACTTAGCCTATCTATTTTATTGTATTGTATATTTATTGTATTTCTATGTGAAGCACTTTGAGTCTGCTTCATGTATTAAAAGTGCTATATAAATGAAGTTGCCTTGCCTTAAATAAAAATATTTATATTACAAGTAATCTGGTTTCTACCTACATGGTGTGATTATGCATGACTTGATTTGGTCTATTTCCCATTATGGTTAATGGTTTGGGTACTTAGTCCACCATTGTTGATTTCTCACCTGAAGAGCTGATCTCCAGAGCTATGGCTCGCCAGGCAATGTCCTTTTTGGAGTTGTCTTTGTAATGACGGGAACTTTGTTCATACAATTCGACATATTTTTCCACCTCGACCTCCATCTCTCATCGTCCATTCTCGGAATTGTTCCTCACAAACGAAAGAGGGCGACATCCAGTGGTGAGGGGTAGATATGGAGGTGCCTACGGGACCCGGGATGTACAAACCCGCTTTTACAAAGCGCTTTTTCAGGGGCGGCGACGCTAGGGAATAGAACATTGGCTCGAAGACTATGAAAATAGCAGGGATGCATTTCTCAAATTACACTGGGACCCACCGCGTGAACTGCCAACAAAGGAGCTATAGATTGCAGCATACTCTTGCAGGTATCCCACATTATGTTAAATGAAGTGACTTCGTTCAAGTGAATTCCCCCCAAAGTATTGCATTAACATTTCTGAACCTATGTTATGGCGACCATTAAAATACATTGAAGGACATTTGCGGCATGTTAATGAAATTCTTTGGAGGGAATTCACTTAAACTAAGTCATTTCATTTAACATAATGTAGGATACCCACCTCCGTTCAGTAGGACGCGCTCTTCACTTCTCCAGAAAGAAACGTATCCCGCGCAAAGAGTATGCTGCGATCTTTATAGCTCCATGGCTGGCACGCGGTGGGTCCCAGTGTAATTTGAGAAATGCATCCCTGCCGGCGATTTTCATTGGATTAGGAAATGATGGGCGGAACTATTTTGTCCCGCCCACAGACGCTCTGGCATCTACAGATACGAATACTTTTGCTACACATTTACCACCTAGACGTGTTGCAAAACTACCTGCAAAAAAACCCACAGCTGAGACTTGCAGGAGCAGATTCGAGCAGTTGTAAAATGGCTCATTAAAATGCTGAATTAACATAGCGTTCTTTATCATTTTATTTGTGAGGAAATTCGTCACAGATGTGTCCAACTTCTGATCCATTAGTTCAAATTTGGGTTTACGAATGCACACCTTTTGGGCATGTTCTGAGATTATGAAACACGGGTGTGGGAATGTGTTTTGCACCAACTGCGCTGCAATAATTGTAGCAAAAGGATTTGTGCACCTGTGACACAGATTTGAGTGCTCGTAGACCCTATTTTGTGTTTACAATGGTCTAAAAAATATTTACGACTACAAATGTAGTCGTAAATATTTTTGACTTTAGAGTACACATGCAAAATAAATATATACAACTTCAAATTTACTGTTACTTTAGTGTACGCATTCAAATTCTGCAGTTACAGGTTCTAAAGACTTTTGCTACAATAATACCTTCATATCCCTCCGTCTGTCACGGCATTTGCGTAATAGCGTCACTCAAAAAATAGCCAATTAAATTTTTTGGAAGAGCGATTGGGAATGAGAAAATGGCTTGCTCGAAAATAAGGAAATTTGACCCCGAAAACAGACATTTTAAAGATGAATGGACTGACCAATACTTGTTCATTCTCCCGCAAGGCAGTACAAAATCTTTGTTGTGTCTTTTATGTGTTGAAACCGTGGCGCTGTTAAAAAGCGGGAATATTAAGCGGCATTACGAATCCAAACACAGATCCTTCGAGGAAAAGTATCCCCAGAAGTCAGAAGTAAGAGCGTGAAAAATATCCGAGCTGAGAGCTCAGTATGAGAGGTCTACGCGTGTCTTCAAACACTAATTTACAGGCCAGCAGCGTGCAAATTAATGCTCACTTAAGATTGCATGGATTTTGGGGCAACATAAAAAAACTTTCAGTGACACGACTGTGAAGGAGTGCTTGAACGCTGCTGCCGAGACGTTACTTGAAGGTAAACAAAGGGATGAATTGTGTGAAAAAATAAAGCAAATCCCAATGTGAGCTGCAACGACAACCAGAAAATCAGAAATTTTATCAGATGACGCACTGTCACAGCTTCATGCGGCTGTTCAGAGTGCCCCATCCTTAGCCATTGATGAGTCTTCAGATGTAACGGATAATGCCCAGCTTTTGGTTTATATGCGATTGTTTTATCAAGACAAGAAAGAGATCTGTGAGGACCTGTTGGATCTAACACCACTTGAGACACTGTTTTGCTTACTTGAAATGAAGGCCTAATGCACTTTGTATTTATTTGAAGTGTAGGCCTAGTGTTCCTGTTCTGCTTACTTCACATGTAGGCCTTATGCACTTTATATGTTTACTTGAATTGCAGGCCTAATGTACCTGTTTTGTTTATTGAAAATAAATACATCTGAAATTATAAGGTAATATGCCGCATTGATTGTATTTGACAAAAGAAGGCTATTAGGACGTGGTAGGTTCGGACCTTTCTTGGAAGGAATTTTTAGTAACTGGACCTTGTTAAATTTTAATTGAAGACCCCTGGCCTAGACCCTCACTGCTCTTTCTGAAACAGAGCTGTTTGTCTACAGTACTCCTAAGATAGCGCAAAACATGTTTCACTGTACCGCCGTGCTCATCTGTGGGGTTAGCGAAATGCTGTGATAGCCTGCTTACCACAAAGCATAGGTCAGGTCGTGTACAGGTAGCTAAGTAGATGAGGCTGCCTACAACTTCTCTGTACTTCTTTACATTGGCCATTTCAGGCGCATCCTCAGAATAGTCTATCTTTTGGTCACATGGTGTCTCCCTAGTACTGTACTCCTGCATGTCAAAACGATTCAGGATCTTTCCAACATACTTCCCTTGTGACAGTTTTACGCAACCATCTGACTGGCTGAAGTCCATGCACAGGAAATGCTTTAACCTGCCTAGGTCCTTCATCTTAAACCTGGTGGAAAGCATGGTCTTCACCTGCTCTAGACTCTTAGGGCCCTATTTTAACGGTCTGAAACGCAAGTGGGAAGCGCAAAGCGCAAGTAGCTTTGTGGGCGGTTCTACGGCGCTATCGCTATTTTACAGGCGGATAAATGACACACGCGCCAAAAGGGTTGGTCTGAAGTAGCCTAATTACCCGTAGGTGTGGTTTGGGCGTAACGTGCAATGAACCAATCAGAGCGTTTTCTCGCATCCCCTTTAAGAGCGATCGGCGCTTGTTCCATGGCGGATTGCTATTATGATGGCGGATTTGCCAGGCGCACGCCAAGAAAGGTTCAGAGGAGTGAGAAAATAATTTATTTTTCGGCTAAATCTCCTTCAAATCTTTGCAACTTTTCATTTTTCGTTTTGTATTTTTTTTTTTCATTTACGCCTACGAACATTTGGACAAGTCGAATAAAAAATGTTTCAAGGACATTCCGATGTTTTGGGCTCACTTTCTCTGAATCACAAGGTTATGAATGCATGATAATAATTGTACAATGTAGCTAAACAATAGAGCGGAGATGTCATTAGTTTGCGTACCTCACTATATACGATGCAGCTCCTCTGACAGATGAGCTCTCCTCTCCCGTGCTGCTGCTGGGGCATTTGGACGTAATGGCATCGGCACATGCAGTTCAGCATCACGTCTCCTTAAGTCCTCTAATCTATCCTCATTAATGTCATCGACCCATCCATGATTCATGGCAATGTTGTGTAAAACACAACATGCCACAAAGAATGCTGTGACTTTTTGAGGACCATACTGTAAAGTACCACCTGACCTATCCAAACACCTGAAGCGCATTTTCAGTATTCCGAATGTACGTTCAATTACACTGCGTGTTTGTGTGTGTTTCCTGTTGAATACAATTTCGCGCACTGTTGCTGGCATAAGAAATGGGGTCATGAGCCATGTCTTCAACGGATAGCCGTTGTCCCCTAACAGCCACCCATCCAAGGGAGGATTCCCCTCGAATATGGCAGGAATGGTCGAGTTTGCCAATATGAAAGAGTCATGGCTTGAGCCAGGGTAATTAGCAAAGACATGATTTATTCTACAATTAGCATCGGAAATGACTTGGATATTAATCAAATGAGTTCCCTACCGGTTTATGTATATGAGTGCGTTTACTGATGGGGCACGTAGCTGCACATGGGTGCAGTCTATAGCACCAAGGACGCCAGGGAACCCACTTGGTCCAAAACTCCTGCTTTGTTCTTTCCTGGCTGTCTGGTGTAACGGGGAATTTGATGTATTCCCCAGCATGTCGGACTAGACCTGACGTAACTGCATGTACAGCCGAACTTATTGCCAATTGTGAAATGCGTCCAATAGAAGGGGATGCTGGAACGACCCAGATGCATAGAAATGCAGTGCCGCTGTAACTTTCACTGCAACGGGGAGGGCATAGGGACAGCGTGCATCAGTCCCCAGCTCATCTGCCAGGAGATGGCAGATATCTGTGACTGCCTGACGGGTCAGGCGTAGCTTACGCCTGCATTCCTCCTCACTCAGGGAGAGATAGGTTTGTCTGGGCCAGTAGACCCTCTCCCCCCGGCGTCTGATCCTCGGTCCCAAGATGTATTCCATTCCACTGTGCAATAGAAAAATTATGAGCAACCTCAGCTTAACTGGTATGCAGAGTAAGGTTTTAAATGGACTTACAGAAGGTGATTTCGCAGTCTTCAGAATTGTGGTTCCTGATTCTTGACGGACAACCCACTTTGACAGGTGTCCTTATATAGCGTACATATGTCTCTTGCCACTATTGGTCAACCAGGTTAATTTGATCCTTCATTACGCCTGCTACATTCGCGTGAATAATTTGGGTAAATGTGTACGCTAGATTTATGCCTATTTATTTTATCTTTATGGACACCACAATGATTTTCCTTGTATGGTAATATTTTATTTTCCTTGTAATTATGTATGGTTTGCAAAAATGGGAACTGCTGTCCGTGTAGATGAGAGAAGCAAAGTGTATGCGCAAGGTGCACAAGCAATCCGTATGCATCGCATGCGCATGTATGCATGCGCCCTTAAAATAGCATCTGAACAACGCGCCACTGACTTTAAACCAGGTATTTCCTGGTCAGTAGCGCAATGGTATTCAGAAACGGCAAAATACCGTTTGCGCCAGAACCCGCCTCCTCCTTCCGCCGAACCGCCCCTTGGGGCGCATGTTCGATCCCTAATTTATCGGCGAGTGGCGGTGGTGGGAAAAGAACGCCAGTTGTAAACTAGCAACGACACATGCGCCAGTGACTAAGTCACTTGCGCCGGATGCAAGATAGGGCCCTTAGTGTTGTTGGCTGTGTTGATAAGATCATCCACCCAGATAACAACTATTACCTTTCCTGTCTGTTTGGACTCTTTTGTGTAGACACAGTGGTCTGCCGGGTTCTGTGTGAAGTTATCATCTATTAGACATTTGTGAAGCATCTCATTCCAATTACGCCCCGACTGTTTCAGGCCATAAATGGACTTCGCTAATTTACAGACTAGCTTCTCTCCCCCCTTTTCATTACCATCAGGTTATTCCATGTAGATATCTCGATCGATGGGCGCGTGCAGCTGTTTTTACGTCCATTTGATTTAATATCAAGTTGTCTTGGGCTCCCTTCTGCATCACTACACGTACACTGGTCAGATTGGCTGTAGGTGAGAACGTCTCGTCATAATCTATCCCTGCCCTCTGACTATATCCTTTAGCCACAAACCTGGCCTTGTACTGGTCATGTCCATCACTATCCTCCTTAATCGAGTATACCCACCTACCTCCCACTGTCTTTCTGCCCTCTGGCAATGTAGTCCGGTTAAAGGTCTGGTTGACCTCTAAGGACTCGATCTCCTTGTCCATTGCTCTTTTCCATTTTCCTGATTCAGTTGATATCATGGCCTCTTTAAAGGTCAGCGGCACACCACAAACTGCTCGGTAGCAATAGTCTATACTAGTGAGTGTAGTGTCATCCTCGTGGCTATCTTCCTGAGTATAATCTCTCAGATACCCTGGGGGTCTACGCTCTCTGGTGGGATATTTCCCACTGCTTGAGGCCTGTGGCGTCACCCTAGGGTGCTTCTCGCCATCATCCTCTGGTGACTGTGGACCGCCAGCCTGTATCTCTTTGCTGAGGACACTAGGCTGTGGTGTCTCTCTCTCCTCACCGTCTATTTTGGGGTCCAGCCCTAGCTCCCGTTCTCGCAGGTTGTCTTTGGGACAAACTTTACCAGCCTGTGCTTTTGCACTTTCCCTTTATTGGGGTAGTAAACTAGAAAGGCGGGACTGCCCTTGTCATGCCCTACAAAGAGTCCTCTCTCACACCTAGGATCTAGTTTACCTCTGTCCTGTTGGTAGGCGTAGCATCCTGACCCGAACTTGTGCATCTTGGCTAGATCACACTTTTCCCCTGATTTTGTTCTTTCTCAGTAGTGTCTGAAACTCTCTGTTAGTGAACTCGGTCCAGTTATCTGACCGAATGCATTTCACAGTGCCATAAGGCGCTACATCAGCCAGGAACCTCTCTGTGGCCTGAATTGCATCACTTTTTGCTTTCAGAAAGTAAAAAAACACTGCCCCTGTACACACATCTGTGAAAGACTGCATATACTTGAAGCCATCTATTGATTAATTGTTCACTGGACCAGCTAGATCTATGTTTACCAATTCAAGTGGTGTCTTTACCTTGTCAATTGGATCTCTGTTTCTCGTTTGAGTAAACTTCCCCTCTATGCACACATCACATTCTTTATCAGGCCTACATTTTGCACCTTTAATGTGCATGCCTACTGTTACATCCTGCCATTTCAATATGTCCTCATAATTACAATGACCCATGATCTCATGCCATGTCTGAATATCATGGCTGACATTATACACATCAGTTTCATCACACTCGGTGGTAGGAGCGCTTCACATTTGTTGAAAACATTTCTTTGAGATCCAAGAGAAGAGGATTGATGCAATTCTGCCCACTCTGCTAAATTATTCCATTATACTTGACAAAATAATTATTTCCTGACGTCTCGTACCATCATTATGTCTATACCCACATGCCCTTGTGCCAGGGGCGTAGCCACATGGGGGCCTGGTCAGAGGTTGGCCAACCCGCTGCCGCAGATCAGGGAGTACGGCTCCCCGGCTGTCGCTCCATGTTCCAAAACGTCTGTGTTCATTGAAACGCAACCCTGCTACCCTTGAAAGACAACCTGGAGGCGTTGCAAGGCGGCGCAAAGCCCTAAGTCCCCAGACATCTGATTGCTCTGCTTTTTAAAGAGCGAAGACACCATGTTGACAATTAGCAGAGCTTAAAACAATCAACATTCTTGGTTCTCATTGGTGAATAAAAATAAATAAATTGTTTGTCATGAATACCAAATGTCTCGGCTTATGTCTCGCTCTGGGCAATTCATTACATAACATTTCAAGTGTGTAATGCATATATGATTCAAGTTCTGGATTTGATATGGCAATTACGGAAAAATTATTATTCTAACTATAGAAGGAAGAGTACTTCAGTTGATTGCCATCAGCAACACTATACTTTTCAGTAAAGTACTTTTTAGAGTGTTAAGCCTTTAGCCAGCCTGCTCAAATACAATCAGCACCTGAAGGCACCATAACGCTCTTCAATACATACATAATTCAGTGGAGGCATTTTCACAGATTGGATAATATCAATTAACATTGTTGTACGAGAGTCAAGGTGCAAGGGAAACAGTCTTTGGTTTGAGAAAAAGAATGCAACCTTTCTAAGCAACATTTTGTTTGTTAAAATTGGTGAAATTATCTCATGCACAGCACTCTGTTACAATGTGACAACCCTGTCTCGTCAAAATTACGTTCCCATAGAACTATTCGGCATTCTCAATTACGTTTGTCATAAAACGTATTTTGTCCGCGATTACGTTTTATTGAACGTATTGCAAATACGTTCGTCCTCAGCCTATTTTTTGCCCTTCATTAACCTCTAGGATTATGTTTGGTTGAAACGTATCCCAGATAGGTTAAATGTCAACGTATAGCACATTATTGTCATTAAGGCATATCTTCCTTTCAGGGAACGTTTCATTTAACGTATTTTGTCTGAAAAATGTATCTTGGCCGTGAATACGTTTTATTGAACATATCGCAAATACGTTCGTTGTCAGCCTATTGTTTTGCCATTTATTAACCTCTGGGATTAGTATCCCAGATAGGTTAAATGTCAACGTATAGCACATTATTGTCATTAAGGCATATCTCCCTTTCAGGGAACGTTTCATTTAACGTATTTTGTCTGAAAAACGTATCTTGGCTGTGGATACGTGTTATTGAACATATCGCAAATACGATCGTTGTCAACCTATTTTTTGCCATTCATTTACCTCTAGGATTATGTTTGGTTGAAACGCATTCCAAATATGTTAAATGTCAACGTATAGCACATTATTGTCATTAAGGCATATTTCCCTTTCGGGAAACGTTTAATTTAACGTTATTTTGTCCCTGATTACGTCTTATTGAACATATTGCAAATAGGTTCGTTCTCAACATTTTTGTTGTTATTTATTTAAGCTACCTCTTGGATTACAGGCTACATTTAATTGAAACGTATCCTTAATAGGCTACGTTAAATTTCGATAACACATTATTGTCAGCATATAGGCATAGGTCTACCTCTCGGGGAAGCGTACGTTTGATTGTAATGTTAATAGTCCAACGTTATATCAATGTGGTGAGACGCAGGGGCAGAGCCCTTTGTAATGATCAGGGCCGTCACAGCCAATGGCTTGCGTCTCCACCTTATTTATTCTGAGGTAGCTTTTTGTGTCGGGAGGTGCCACAATTTGTCTCCTCGTTATTTCCTGCTACGCCCCTCCAGGCAACTTGCTACCGGTATGTACGCGTGCTTTCCCTATGGACGCTCTGGCTGATTTGTTTGGCATGGTGATTTACTTTTTCACACTGGTCGCTTTGCAGCGCTTGTGCCTGTTGCTTGCTGGTGCCTGCTGGTGCCCTGCCTTGGTTGGTGATGCGTGCAGGTTGTTGATCGCGTAACAGTCTCGGTGTGGATTCCAACCGAATGCTAACATTCAGCTGTGAGCCGCTGGCTTAAGTAGGAAGTTGCCAACTTCCTGGTAGGTATCCCTTATTTTATATCGCTATTGTTTTTAGAATTATGTTTAGCACTAACGGGGTGACCTGTATGCCTTCTAGGTACTGCCGATTGTGTCGTTGCCGACTGCTGTTTTTGCCACCCGTTGTTTACCACCAAAGCTGCCCAACTGTCCTGGGCTAGCCTGGAGGATAGCGGCGAAGACGCTAACGACCACTCTTTGAACGTGATCTGTCTGTTGACTTGTCCTTGTGTGTTTCCATCTGCCCGTGTCGCAACTAGTGTGTGTCGGTGTGTGTGTGTGTGTGTGTAGAGTGTTGGCGAGTGCGTGCGTGTTTGTCCTGGGGAAGTGTTTGGTTTAATTTGGGGGATTTTGTTTATAGTTTATCACGCATGTTTAAGATCCTTTTTGGCCTGGTTCGTGTGTTTGTTATATTTTGTTTTCTTACTGATTTCCTTTTTGTGAATTACATTTTGTGTAGTTGTGTTTATTGTTTTGTTTGGTCGCTTGTATCTACCCTCATCTCTCTTTTGTTCCTTCGTTTCCAGGCGCTGAGTGCCCACCGCAGGGAGGCAACTAGATCCTTTAGGTGGTGGTGCCCCCTTCCCGAGTGTGGTTTCACGTGTGTCCTCTTGGAATTTCTCTTTTATCATTTTGATCCTGTGTTGCTGTGTGTATGTGCGAGCACGAGTGACTGGTTGGTGTTTATGTGTCTCCCCCCTCCGTCTCCTGGTATCTTGCCCCCCCTGCTGGTAAGCCTCAGCCCTAACCATCCTGTCTATCCCCTACATACCAATTGATTTCATTTATCCTGTTTGTTACATGTGGAACACACATGTTTTAGTTAATAAAAACAACCTATTTTTGGAACTTCGTCTCTGGTGCCGTCAGTCAACGAACGTGTGTGCTATATAATTGTTTGGATTTAATTGATTAGTATATCCCTGGGTGCAATCCCTAGGGTGGCGTTGTCGGTTAGCTTGTTTTTCCCCTTAATGCCACATTTGGCGTTGTCGGCAGGATGACTTTCTAAAAACACCAGAGGCGTATGTTCCGATATTTATAGGTTGTACATATATATATATATATATATTTTTTTTTTTCTCCCTTCACTTCAGGTATTTGGATTGACCTTTCTCTCTGTCTGCGTGAGTGTATGTTGGCAAAAACAGCAGTTGTCTTGACCGTCGTAGCAGTTGGCTGCTGTGCTCCTTTTACAGTGGACCAAAAACCTCGCTGGCACAGGTAAATCATAGTTTAGCCATGAATATAGAAGAGCTACAAGAGCTGAGGGAGTTGGTGGCACAGCTTAAAGCAGATAATGAGAGATTGAACCTAAGACCGAATCCAGCACCTTCGGGCGATGCCTTACTTGCTGAGCCTGGGGCCTCTGTGGCAGAGAGATTGGTGTTCGTCCCCCGTGATAGAAAGTGTCCCATGTTTAAAGGAAAGTCAGGGATTAAGGTAAATGAATGGATTGAAGAGGCAGAGGCATGCATGCGGGCACGTCACCTTTCTGTGAATGATCAAGCTTTCTTTCTGTTTGATCAGTTAGAAGGGGAGGCCAGAGAGGAGATAAAGTATCGCCCGAGCACCGATAGAAATGATCCCAAAAAGATCAAAAGTATTCTCCGGGAATTGTACGGATGCTCTCAGTCTTATGTAGCCCTGCAAGAGGCTTTCTTTTCGAGGAAGCAGCAGGATGGTGAAACCTTGTTGGAGTTCTCTTTGGCTTTGATGAGTATTATGAATAGAGTAAAGCATCGTGCACCCGATGGTTTGGTGAATGCTGAGGTTTTGTTACGTGATCAATTCTCTGAGCATGTTATCGATGGTGCTTTGCGGAGGGAACTTAAGCAGCTTATAAGACGCCAGCCAACCATGACCATGCTAGAGCTCAGAGCGGAGGCTATTAGGTGGGAGCACGAGGGCATGCCGGGTGGCGCGAGGGGTCGCAGTCAGTCTGTTCCATCCATACATGGTGTCCAGTATGCAGTGCATGGTGGTCATATGCCCATTTCTAGCAGCTCCACAGAGGGGTCTGAACTATCAGAGCTAAAGGACATGTTGAGACGTCAACAAGAGCAGCTTAATCAACTGTCCCAGAGTGTTGCCACGTTACAGCGCCCTTATCAAAGGCCTCGTGGCAACCCCATTATATGCAGGCGGTGCCAACAGCCTGGCCATTTTGCCCAAGATTGTGACGGGCCAAGGGTTCCTCCTCATGCCCAGGCCTTCTCGGCAAACCACCCTAGGAGCAATGGACAGTTTTCACCTCGTCCGTCGGCGGGAAACTAGCACCCACCGAACTGCAGAGCCAAAGTTCTGGTGGGGGGTTGCCTGGCTCGAGTAACGTGTCCGTCGGATCTAGCTTAATCTCATCATGTCCCCATTTAGATGTACTCATTGGTGGGGTCCCGGTACCATGCCTAATAGACACCGGGTCAATGGTGTCTACCGTCACCGAGACCTTCTTTTTGAATCACTTTGAACCCTGGGGCTCTGACCGTCTGCGCTCTTGTCAATGGCTACAGCTCCGGGCAGCCAATGGGCTGAGCATACCCTACGTCGGCTATTTAGAACTGGATGTTGAGCTTTGTGGAAAGTCCATAGCACAGTGCGGTGTTCTGGTTGTGAGAGACCCACCTGGGGGGATTGGCCTCCAGGCACCTGGTGTGCTCGGCATGAACATTTTGAATAAATGCTACCATGAGCTTTTTGGGCAGCATGGTCTGGCCCTCTTCGGACTGCCCTCTGTCTCTCGGGCTCATGGTGCTGTTGCTGAGGCCCTACAGCGGTGTCATTTTGCAGAAACTCACCCCATAAGGCCAGGGAGGGTCAAAGTCCGTGGAGGCCGAGCCCATCGTATCCCGGGTGGCACTATGGTTATGGTAGCTGCTACATGTTCAGCACAGTTTTCCGACACCTCGGTATTGTTTGAGCCCACGGACAGAGGACTTCCTGCGGGCTTGTTGGCCTCGCCATCTCTGATCCGGGTGAGCCGTAGTACTAGCTACATACCGATAGTTAATGTGGGCACGGAAGATGTGTTACTGTATCCTCGCACCGATTTGGGAAGTTTGTGTTGTGTGCAAGTGGTGAGTTTGCCCGCAAGTGTCACCGAGGTCAACACTGTGATGGCCACTGTTGCCTCCCAGATGGTTACATCATCAGTACCATCCCAGATTGAGGAAATTGACCTCTCTGTCTTGGAGGCTTCAGACCAGGAAAGGGTCCGGAATTTGCTACAGCGGTTCAGCGGAATCTTTGCCTCCCATGATGGGGACCTGGGTTGTACTAACCTCCTCTCTCATCAGATTCCACTAGTCGATGAGGCGCCAGTTCGACAACGATACAGGCGTATCCCCCCATCGGAATATGAGATGGCTAAGGCTCATATCAATTTATTGATGGAGGCACAAGTTATCACTGAGAGTTGTAGCCCATATGCGTCCCCTATAGTGTTGGCCCGAAAGAAGGATGGTAGTCTCCGCATGTGTGTTGACTACCGCCAACTAAACGCGAAGACACGCAAAGACGCTTTCCCTCTTCCTCGCATCGAGGAGTCCCTCGATGCATTGACAGGAGCCCACTGGTTCTCTACTATGGACCTAGCCAGCGGGTATCACCAGGTCCCTGTTGCGGTGGGTGATCGTGCCAAGACGGCCTTCTGTACACCTTTCGGCCTTTTCGAATGGCAGCGAATGCCATTCGGCCTTTGTAACGCGCCAGCAACCTTTCAACGGTTGATGGAAAGGATTTTTGGGGACCAGCAATGTCAAACCTTGTTGTTGTACTTGGATGACATTGTGGTCTTTTCTACTTCTGTTTCCCAACACCTGGAACGTTTGGAACTTGTTCTGGGGCGTTTGCAGCATGAGGGCCTTAAGGCCAAGTTGAGCAAATGTGCATTTTTCAAACAGGAGGTTGGCTACCTCGGTCACGTCATTTCGAGTCAGGGGGTGGCGACGGACCCTAAAAAGATTGAGGCAGTGGCTAGTTGGCGTTGCCCTAGCACCGTCTCGGAGGTGCGTTCTTTCTTGGGGTTCGCCAGCTACTACCGCCGGTTTGTGGAGGGTTTTGCCAAGGCGGCGGCCCCCCTCCACAAGCTGGTGGCGGCGCTGGGTGGCACTAAATCAAAGCGAGGCCCGGGCCAAAGTTTGCTGTCCCATTGGTCTGAAGAGTGCCAGCAAAGCTTTGATGCCCTAAAGAGAAAGCTGACCACGGCCCCTGTCCTTGCCTACGCCGATTTCAGCTTGCCATTCATCTTAGAAGTGGATGCGAGTTACAGCGGATTAGGGGCTGTTCTATCTCAGGAACAGGGGGGGAAGGTGCGCCCTATAGCTTATGCCAGCCGTGGTCTTAGGCCCACTGAGCGCAACATGTCCAACTACAGTTCCATGAAGTTGGAGTTCGTCGCGCTCAAGTGGGCCCTCACCGAAAAGTTTAGGGAGTATTTGTTGGGGCAGCGCTGTATTATCTTTACGGACAACAATCCCCTAAGTCACCTGTCTACTGCAAAACTAGGAGCATTAGAGCAGCGCTGGGTTGCCCAGATGGCTCCATTCGACTACGAGATCAAATATCGCTCCGGCAGACAGAACCGCAATGCGGATGCTCTGTCGAGGCAGAACCCCTCGGACCATCCTGTTTTGGCGGATTTGGCCCTGGGCACGACCCTTCCAACTGCCTTACAGCAAGTTGAGCAGGCACAGCCAGTAACGCAGGTGGTTCAAGCGGTGGTTACGGCGTTCCCTGATAACAAAACCTCCCATTTGCACTCTAGTCAGGAACAAGATCCCGTCTTCCAGGAGGTTGTGCCACATTGGAGGCGAGGTGTTAAACCTGGGCCTGCTGAGAGACAGCGAATGTCCAAGTCGGCATTGGTTCTCTTACGCCAGTGGGACCGACTAGTGGAAAGGGAAGGTGCCATATACCGTAGGGTGTTTCGTTCAGACGGAGCAGAGGAATATTTCCAACTGTTGCTTCCTGCTAAGTTGAAGTCTGATGTTCTGACCCAGCTACATCAGGAGCATGGCCACCAGGGGGTGGAGCGCACCTTGGACTTGGCCCGTAAACGGTGCTATTGGCCCGGGATGTCCTCCGATGTGGCTCGTTGGTGCCTTGAGTGCGAGCGATGTCAAACTGCAAAAGACACTAAACCCCCAGCACGTAGCTTCATGGGGCATTTGTTGGCCTCAAGGCCAAATGAGGTGCTTGCTGTGGATTTCACGTCACTGGAACCGTCTCGGTCGGGTGTGGAAAATGTTCTAGTTATGACTGACGTGTTCAGTAAGTTTTCGCTGGCCATCCCAACCCAGGACCAGCGTGCCTCCACCGTGGCAAGAGTGCTTGTCCATGAGTGGTTTTACAAGTTCGGTGTCCCTGCTCGCATCCATTCCGACCAAGGTCGTTGTTTTGAGGCAATTCTCATCCAACAACTTTGCCAGCTCTATGGTGTGGAGAAATCACGCACCACGCCCTACCATCCTGCCGGTAATGGCCAGTGTGAGCGGTTTAACCGCACCCTACATAACCTCCTCCGTACTCTGCCAGCATCTCGAAAAAGAGATTGGGTTGCGTGCCTCCCACAGCTGCTCTTCTGTTATAATACCACCCCGCATTCAGCAACCGGTGAGTCCCCTCACTTCCTGTTGTTCGGCCAGGAGCCACGCCTACCGCTTGACTTTTTGCTGGGAACAGTACCCGACCCTGTAGCCGGGACGGTGCATGATTGGATTGACGAACACCAAGCCAGGCTGCAAGTCGCCTTTCAGGGGGCTGAAGGCCGGCTTCGAGCTGCAGCCGGTAAACGGAAAGAGGCCCATGACCGTCAGGTTAAAGATCTACCACTGGGGGAGGGTGAGTTGGTCTACCTCCGTAACCTCAGTAGGAGGGGCTGCCACAAAATTCAGGACCTGTGGAGCCCAGTGGTATACGAGGTTATCAAAGCCCCCCCAGTAAACGGGGCGGTGTACACTATTGCTCCAGTGACTGATCGGAGCAAAGTCCGACAGGTACATCGTGGTCTCATTAAAGCCCGGCTAGGGAGCGATGCACCGGTAGGCCCGCCTTACACAAGTCCGCCAGTCGTTGAGACTGTTGTCGTGACGGAGGACGACATGGATGTTGATCTGGCGTTCTTGCCCCCGACGTCACTGCTACATCCAGTAGCGACGCCTGTTGTTGCCCTTGCCTGTCCGGGCCCCCAGGTGTTGCCTGCTGACCCCCCAACAGTAAACACCAGTATCCCAGCCAGCCCCTCCCCTAGTCTAGACACTCAAACTAGTACTAGCGGAGAGGTTCATACTGACAGTACACCCGTAGTACGGGTGGTAGAGAGTCTGGATCAGGTAGAGGTCAGTATGCCAGTACTATCGCCAGTGGTCCCAGAGTCGAGCATTGGTGGAGTGGCTCTACGCCGGACATGTAGAGCCATGGCAGGCCAACATTCTAACATTCACCATTTACCTCAGACAGCCGGCCAGATGGGGGTGTGCCCCAGTGGCCCTGTGTCGAGTCCAGTTGGTGCTGCTCTTCAAACCCAGGGTTCGAATGGGGCTGCCAACCGGCCTATCGTCGGGACGCCGACTGAAAATGTGGGGGTAGATTGTGGTGAGACGCAGGGGCAGAGCCCTTTGTAATGATCAGGGCCGTCACAGCCAATGGCTTGCGTCTCCACCTTATTTATTCTGAGGTAGCTTTTTGTGTCGGGAGGTGCCACAATTTGTCTCCTCGTTATTTCCTGCTACGCCCCTCCAGGCAACTTGCTACCGGTATGTACGCGTGCTTTCCCTATGGACGCTCTGGCTGATTTGTTTGGCATGGTGATTTACTTTTTCACACTGGTCGCTTTGCAGCGCTTGTGCCTGTTGCTTGCTGGTGCCTGCTGGTGCCCTGCCTTGGTTGGTGATGCGTGCAGGTTGTTGATCGCGTAACAGTCTCGGTGTGGATTCCAACCGAATGCTAACATTCAGCTGTGAGCCGCTGGCTTAAGTAGGAAGTTGCCAACTTCCTGGTAGGTATCCCTTATTTTATATCGCTATTGTTTTTAGAATTATGTTTAGCACTAACGGGGTGACCTGTATGCCTTCTAGGTACTGCCGATTGTGTCGTTGCCGACTGCTGTTTTTGCCACCCGTTGTTTACCACCAAAGCTGCCCAACTGTCCTGGGCTAGCCTGGAGGATAGCGGCGAAGACGCTAACGACCACTCTTTGAACGTGATCTGTCTGTTGACTTGTCCTTGTGTGTTTCCATCTGCCCGTGTCGCAACTAGTGTGTGTCGGTGTGTGTGTGTGTGTGTGTGTAGAGTGTTGGCGAGTGCGTGCGTGTTTGTCCTGGGGAAGTGTTTGGTTTAATTTGGGGGATTTTGTTTATAGTTTATCACGCATGTTTAAGATCCTTTTTGGCCTGGTTCGTGTGTTTGTTATATTTTGTTTTCTTACTGATTTCCTTTTTGTGAATTACATTTTGTGTAGTTGTGTTTATTGTTTTGTTTGGTCGCTTGTATCTACCCTCATCTCTCTTTTGTTCCTTCGTTTCCAGGCGCTGAGTGCCCACCGCAGGGAGGCAACTAGATCCTTTAGGTGGTGGTGCCCCCTTCCCGAGTGTGGTTTCACGTGTGTCCTCTTGGAATTTCTCTTTTATCATTTTGATCCTGTGTTGCTGTGTGTATGTGCGAGCACGAGTGACTGGTTGGTGTTTATGTGTCTCCCCCCTCCGTCTCCTGGTATCTTGCCCCCCCTGCTGGTAAGCCTCAGCCCTAACCATCCTGTCTATCCCCTACATACCAATTGATTTCATTTATCCTGTTTGTTACATGTGGAACACACATGTTTTAGTTAATAAAAACAACCTATTTTTGGTACTTCGTCTCTGGTGCCGTCAGTCAACGAACGTGTGTGCTATATAATTGTTTGGATTTAATTGATTAGTATATCCCTGGGTGCAATCCCTAGGGTGGCGTTGTCGGTTAGCTTGTTTTTCCCCTTAATGCCACATCAACATGTCACAAGAGGAGAAATTAGCTGCTGACGGGGTAACTGTAGGAGCGGGGGTTGCTTTGTTGATTTCTTTATCTAGGGCTAATAGCTGTGGTCAAAGCGGGAAGTGTGCGTTGTCTGGGCGGCTGCCTGAACTGAGCTGCAGGAAATTATGTTCACACGTTTCTTCATTCATTCATGAAGGCTATACCGGTGAACGGTGACGTCAGACTCACGCCCACCTACAAACCAATCAATGTCCAGTATCAGCCTGTCCTCTCGGAAAATACGACCACGTTGGTTTGTTCCGCCACAGATTACGACCCATTGGAATTTATCCAAAACGAGCGAACGAGGCCCTCTACATGTGCGGGCAACCCTTTCTCATCAAAATTACGTTCCCAGAGAACTATTCGGCATTCTCAATTACGTTTGTCTAAAAAACGTATTTTGTCCGTGATTACGTTTTATTGAACATATTGTAATGACCTCGCAGGTGACATAACGATGTCGAGTCATTAGTAATTGAAGGAACTTTTAATGGACCAAAACCAGGTCACTGAAACCCGTAACCAACGGCAGAAATCCCACCCAAAACAAACCCCGGTTATCCCGGCAACCCCCAACACGGTCTCACTCACGTGCAGGCCCCCATCCTCGTGTTCTTCCAAGGCCCTCCCCCAGCTGACCTAATGATTCGCCCTCACACTGATTGACAAGAAGAACATTACAATACATGCACACAGAGCTCTGCATGCACACAGAACAACTGGCATAACGGACAACGAAATACAATGCAACACATAACACACAAACAATTTAATTGTCCCAGGGTCGCTACAATATCGTAAATACGAATTCGTTCTCAGCCTATTTTTGACATTTATTTACCGTGTTACTATGGCAGAATAAAGAATAAATTCATGCATTATCATTCAACTTGAACATGTGTTTTTACAGTATAGAGTGGTGGAGAGGGATGACGTATGTTGGCACACCCGGAAATGAGCGTCGCCCTCGGTTCCCTTGACAAAAAGCCAACGGGTTTTCCATTGGATTTTGGATTATTGCAGAAAAATCCTCAACTCCTCAAAAACGGAAAATAAATAAATCAATAAAAATAACCGTGCTCCAAAGAACGAAGTGTAAACCAATGCATTCTGAATGGGAGTGTTTCTCCGATTTTTCCATGCTACACAACGAAATGTAAACCCATGCAAATAAAGACTTCATGGTCATAATAATAATTTAAATATCATTAATCTACTACTGAGTGTGTAGGGAGGTATTCTATTTTTTTCAACGGGGCTGAATCCAGTCACTTGACCGTCATGGTTGCTATGGTGGTTGCTATCGACCGCCCCCTCTAATAACTCTAAAAACCACGCGGCAAAGGAGGTGCCGTCAATTGGGTTGTTTTTGTCGTAAACTAGGGTCCGATGGTTGAAAAATAGACAGTTATTCCAAGGTATCCTTAAAAGGCAGCTTGGATGTGTTTATTTTCTGCAGTTTAGACTTCTTCTCTAACTTTTTTTTTAAAGCAAAACACCAAGCTCATTGATTTAACGAGGGAGGGTTATTTGAAACAATTTATTCAATAAATATTTGTGAGAGGTCATTCCTTCTCCTGATTTTACTTCCTATTTATGTCTAGGGTAAACCCCTACTGTCCACAAGCATCCCCCCCCTCCCCATATGGATTTGGAGAATTGTTGCCACGTCCCAGTGGTGGAGGTATATATATGAAAGAGGGCATTCAATTATAGCCTACTACAATGATCAATTAGGAGGCCGAAGCCCTAAAGGATGTGATGCAATAGGTGACTGAGTCGACAACATTTAGGTAAGCTGTATAGCGTCTCTTATATATCAAAGGGGGTCTCAAAGGACGCATACGCTTCAACCTGTGGCTCCAGCACTACAGGAAATGACTCAGCAAGTGCTCCATCTCGTTGCAACTCACCCAGCGGCTCGCTTGCAAGATTTTGGCCTGAAGTTCTTCCCAGACCTACACCCTAGCCATCCAACATGCATATCTGAGAATCAGGCCTCTCTTTAAAAATGACAAAATGTTATGAGAGAAACACACATTAACTTTTATTTTTTGTTATCTAATAAGCGGCGTGGTGCCGGCTCCTTTTGACCTTTTGACCCCCGACTTCAAAAACGTGGCCACAGGCCAGCTGTGTCTACACACCTTTAGCCACGAATGTACACCTCCATCCCACAAAAAATGGGGACTAGAAACTAACCTCTGTCTTATGTACATTTACTGTACTGTTGGAGGTCACGCCCCTTTGCCGACCTTTTCTAGATAGCTAGGGATGCTAAAATGTTTACACACATTTCCCGGGGCCCCGTGAACGACATATCCGAGATTTGGAGTTCTAGCCCTTAGAGAAAAAAAAGTGTAGCCTGCAAGACCTAATGGTTCAGAATGTGGTGGAAAAACAGTTTTTGAGATAGGAAGGTCCTACCGCCCTGAAATTGTAATACCTTATTCTAGGGCCTGACTGGGACCTCCACACCGAAACTTGGCCCGGTCGGACCCCGAGGGCAGGAAGGGGGGGCCTGCCCTCGGGGTCTGACCGGGCCAAGTTTCGGGCAGGAAGGGCCCCCCCTTCCTGCCCTCGGGGTCCGACCGGGCCAAGTTTCGGGGCGGAAGTCCCAGTTAGGCCCTAGAATAAGGTATTAAAATTTCAGGGCGGTAGGACCTTCCTATCTCAAAAACTGTTTTTCCACCACATTCTGAACCATTAGGTCTTGCAGGCTACACTTCTGAGGGGCTTTGTCTAAATGACACTCCATTTGGGAAAACTTTTTTTCTCTAAGGGCAAGAACTCCAAATCTCGGATATGTCGTTCACGGGGCCCCGGGAAATGTGTGTAAACATTTTAGCATCCCTAGCTATCTGGAAAAGGCTGGAAAAGGGGCGTGACCTCCAACAGTACAGTCAATGTACATAAGACAGAGGTTAGTTTCTAGGCCCCATTTTTTGCGGGATGGAGGTGTACATTTGTGGCTTAATGTGTGTAGACAGCGCTGACCTGTGGCCACCTCTTTGAAGTCTGGGGTCAAAAGGTCAAAAGGAGCCGGCACCACGCCGCTTATGAGATAACAAAAAGTGAATCTGTATTTCTCTCATTACATTTTGTCATTATTGAAGAGAGGCCTGATTCTCAGATATGCATATTGGACTGTTAGGGTATAGGTCTGGGAAGAACTTCAGGCCAAAATCTTGCAAGCGAGCCGCTGGGTGCAGGTGCAACGAGATGGAGCACTTGCTGAGCCTGGACTTTCATAATCTTCGCTCTGTGAATGTAAAGGATGTTTGGTCGGATGTTACGACGAAGAATCATAATGTGAATGGGAATATTCTATAAATCTCTTGATATCATCTTTCGTCTCAACACTTCTGCTGCAGCCACTTAAAGTCTCACTCCGAGAACCTTCAAATATGAATCAATCCATGAAAATATCTTCCCGGTGGTGCAACAGAGCAAACAAGGTGTCCTTTGACATCTACGTTTTGAGACGATTGCAACAGTGCCACACATGATCATATTTGAATATGTTTCGGGGTAGTAATTAGCTGTCGATTTTGGAGGCCTTTATCAATAATGACCAGCTATAGATTTGCTTCCCGATGGAGATTTTTGACAAATTACATGTTAATTAGCATCTACACGTTAAGCTGAGTCCAATGAGATCAAGCTCGGCCTCTTGCTACACCGAGATCATGTCCTAGACCTAGGTGTACCATGTAAAATACATGTTACCATTAGCTAGAGTGTCGTTCTTGGTGTCATTGGACTCAGCTCAACGTGTAGATGCTAAATAACATGTCATTTGTGACTAATCTTTATCGGGAAGCAAATCAATAGCTGCTCAGTATTGATTAAGGCCTCCAATTTCGACAGCTAATTACTACCATTAAACATGTTCGAATATGCTCATGTGTGGCACCGTTGCAATCGCCTGGAAGCGTAGATGTTGAAGGACACCTTGTTCGTCCTCTTACGCAACCGTGAAGATATTTACATGCTTCTGATTGACTAATGAATTGATTCAGCTATTCCCCCAGAAGTCTGGGGTCAAAAGGTCAAAAGGAGACGGCACCACGCCGGGGTGGATCCAGATCTCGGGCAACAGCGCAGGGTTGCCAGGTCCTGCAAAAAACGTGCCCCCCACATACCGTTCAAAATCCACCCAAAATGTCCTAGAAGCATCCCAAATAAAAAATGATATTATTGGCCATTTTGGCCAACGTTTTGAAAGTAATACTATTTGAGGGAATATTTTTTTGTTGTTGTTTTAGCAGCGAAATGCACCGTGTGCGTGTGTGCGTGTGTGTGTGTGTGTGTGTGTGTGTGTGTGTGTGTGTCTGTGTCTGTGTGTCTGTGCGTGCGTGTGTGTGCTTGTGTGTGTGTGTGTCTGTGCGTGTGCGTGCGTGTGTGTGTGTGTGTATAACACGCTATTTTATGTTGAAATGTGACGTAATCCAGTGTTCACGAAACGTACACTGTCAACGTAGGTATGCTTTTGGCGACTGGGCAGATATACGTGTTTCTTACAAGATGATATCATTAAAAGTTACATAAAGTAACAGTTTAATAACACAAACGCAGGAAGCACGTGAGATGCTAGTTTAGCGAAAACAACCTGACGTCGTTGAAACATGCGAGCGAGCCGATCAAATCCTAATAACTATAAAACTAAAGATCAGACACAATCACTGACTGAAGATTATGCAAGTAAAAAGTATATTTCTCGCTAGAAATGTTATTAGAAACACGTTTAACGGTGAATCGGTCCTAAAATATTGCATTTCCCATTCAGATAATAAAGATTAATAAAGATCATACACATTCACTGACTGAAGATTATGTAAGGAAAATGTACATTTCTCGCTAGAAATGTCATTAGAAACGCGTTTAATGGTGTATCTGTCCTAAAATATTGCATTTCCCATTCAGATAATAAAGATTAATATGAGCTACGCCGTGTTCCGGAGCCGCGGGGGATTCTGGGAATTGGGGTTCTCAGTTGACAAATGGGGCTTTTGTTAACTTGTTTTGTTGTTAGGATTAAGTGGGGTTAATGGGTTCGGGATGTTATGTGGTTGTGTGTTGTTCTATTAACATTGTTCGTGTGTTCATTATTGTCGACACCGTCACCGAGAGTGACGTGACCATCGTTTCGTGCAGCTGTTCCGTGTTGAAGTCTCGTTCAATAAAAACCAACTCTCGTTGTCGACCGTTCAATAAAAACCAACTCTCGTTGTCGAGCGTGCCCCCCCCCTACAAACGTGTCTCCCCACCCTTCAACTAACGTGTCCCCCCCCCCACCCCACCCCTACAATCGTGTGTCCCCCCCCCCCCCCTCAACAAACGTGTCTCCCCCCCCCCCCCCCTCCCCGGTCAACAACAGTCTCCCCCCCCCCCCCCCCCTAAACAATCGTGTCCACAATTTGCCGCGACAGCCGTGAAACCCAAACCCCGAAACCCGCCTCCACAGCGGCACACGTGGATACTGTAGGTATAACACGCTATTTTTTACGTTGAAATGCTACGTATCCAGTGTTCATGGAAACGTACACCGTGGATGTATTTTCTTGGCGACTGGGTTGGTCCTTTGAGACCCCCTTTGATATATAAGAGACGCTATACAGCTTACTTAAATGTTGTCGACTCAGTCACCTATTGCATCACTTCCTTTAGGGCTTCGGCCTCCTAATTGATCATTGTAGTAGGCTATAATTGAATGCCCTCTTTCATATATATACCTCCACCACTGGGACGTGGCAACAATTCTCCAAATCCATATGGGGAGGGGGGGGATGCTTGTGGACAGTAGGGGTTTACCCTAGACATAAATAGGAAATAAAATCAGGAGAAGGAATGACCTCCCACAAATATTTATTGAATAAATTGTTTCAAATAACCCTCCCTCGTTAAATCAATGAGCTTGGTGTTTTGCTTTCAAAAATTAGTTATAGAAGAAGTCTAAACTGCAGAAAATAAACACATCCAAGCTGCCTTTTAAGGATACCTTGGAATATCTGTCTATTTTTCAACCATCGGACCCTAGTTTACGACCAAAAAAAACCCGATTGACGGCAGCTCCTTTGCCGCGTGGTTTTTAGAGTTATTAGAGGGGGCGGTCGATAGCAACTACCATAGCAACCATGACGGTCAAGTGACTGGATTCAGCCCCATTGAAAAAAATAGAATACCTCCCTACACACTCAGTAGTAGATTAATGATATTTAAATTATTATGACCATGAAGTCTTTATTTGCATGGGTTTACATTTCGTTGTGTAGCATGGAATAATCTGAGAAACACTCCCATTCAGAATGCATTGGTTTACACTTTTTTTTTTTCTTTTTTTTTTTGGAGCACGGTTATTTTTATTGATTTATGTATTTTCCGTTTTTGAGGAGTTGAGGATTTTTCTGCAATAATCCAAAATCCAATGGAAAACCCGTTGGCTTTTTGTCAAGGGAACCGAGGGCGACGCTCACTTCCGGGTTTGCCAACATACGTCATCCCTCTCCACCACTCTATACTGTAAAAACACATGTTCAAGTTGAATGATAATGCATGAATTTATTCTTTATTCTGCCATAGTAACACGGTAAATAAATGTCAAAAATAGGCTGAGAACGAATTCGTATTTACGATATTGTAGCGACCCTGGGACAATTAAATTGTTTGTGTGTTATGTGTTGCATTGTATTTCGTTGTCCGTTATGCCAGTTGTTCTGTGTGCATGTATTGTAATGTTCTTCTTGTCAATCAGTGTGGGGGCGAATCATTAGGTCAGCTGGGGGAGGGCCTTGGAAGAACACGAGGGTGGGGGCCTGCACGTGAGTGAGACCGTGTTGGGGGTTGCCGGGGTAACCGGGGTTTGTTTTGGGTGGGATTTCTGCCGTTGGTTACGGGTTTCAGTGACCTGGTTTTGGTCCATTAAAAGTTCCTTCAATTACTAATGACTCGACATCGTTATGTCACCTGCGAGGTCATTACAATATGTTCAATAAAACGTAATCACGGACAAAATACGTTTTTTAGACAAACGTAATTGAGAATGCCGAATAGTTCTCTGGGAACGTAATTTTGATGAGAAAGGGTTGCCCGCACATGTAGAGGGCCTCGTTCGCTCGTTTTGGATAAATTCCAATGGGTCGTAATCTGTGGCGGAACAAACCAACGTGGTCGTATTTTCCGAGAGGACAGGCTGATACTGGACATTGATTGGTTTGTAGGTGGGCGTGAGTCTGACGTCACCGTTCACCGGTATAGCCTTCATGAATGAATGAAGAAACGTGTGAACATAATTTCCTGCAGCTCAGTTCAGGCAGCCGCCCAGACAACGCACACTTCCCGCTTTGACCACAGCTATAGCCCTAGATAAAGAAATCAACAATGCAACCCCCGCTCCTACAGTTACCCCGTCAGCAGCTAATTTCTCCTCTTGTGACATGTTGATATAACGTTGGACTATTAACATTACAATCAAACGTACGCTTCCCCGAGAGGTAGACCTATGCCTATATGCTGACAATAATGTGTTATCGAAATTTAACGTAGCCTATTAAGGATACGTTTCAATTAAATGTAGCCTGTAATCCAAGAGGTAGCTTAAATAAATAACAACAAAAATGTTGAGAACGAACCTATTTGCAATATGTTCAATAAGACGTAATCAGGGACAAAATAACGTTAAATTAAACGTTTCCCGAAAGGGAAATATGCCTTAATGACAATAATGTGCTATACGTTGACATTTAACATATTTGGAATACGTTTCAACCAAACATAATCCTAGAGGTAAATGAATGGCAAAAAATAGGTTGACAACGAACGTATTTGCGATATGTTCAATAACATGTATCCACAGCCAAGATACGTTTTTCAGACAAAATACGTTAAATGAAACGTTCCCTGAAAGGGAGATATGCCTTAATGACAATAATGTGCTATACGTTGACATTTAACCTATCTGGGATACGTTTCAACCAAACATAATCCTAGAGGTTAATAAATGGCAAAAAATAGGCTGAGGACGAACGTATTTGCAATACGTTCAATAAAACGTAATCGCGGACAAAATACGTTTTATGACAAACGTAATTGAGAATGCCGAATAGTTCTCTGGGAACGTAATTTTGACGAGACAGGGTTGGGCACCGTTGCAATCGCCTGGAAGCGTAAATGTTGAAGGACACCTTGTTCTCCCTCTTACGCCACCGGGAAGATATTTACATGCTTTTGATTGACTAATGAATTGATTCAGCTATTCCCCCAGAAGTCTGGGGTCAAAAGGTCAAAAGGAGCCGGCACCACGCCGCTTATGAGTCAAAAGTTAATGTGTATTTCTCTCATACATTTTGTCATGATTAAAGAGAGGCCTGATTCTCAGATATGCAGGTTGGATGGCTACGGTGTAGGTCTGGGAATAACTTCAGGCCAAAATCTTGCAAGCGAGCCGCTGGGTGCAGGTGCAACGAGATGGAGCACTTGCTGAGTCATTTCCTGTGGGGCTGGAGCCACAGGTTGAAGCGTATGCGTCCTTTGAGACCCCCTTTGATATATAAGAGACCTCAAAGTAAAGCTTACTTAAATGTCGTCGACCCAGTCACCTATTGCATCACTTCCTTTAGGGCTTCGGCCTCCTAATTGATCATTGTAGTATAATTGAATGCCCTCTTTCATATATATGATACCTCCACCACTGGGACGTGGCAACAATTCTCCAAATCCATATGGGGAGGGGGGGGTGATGCTTGTGGACAGTAGGGTTGTACACTAGACATAAATAGGAAGAAAACTCAGGAGAAGGAATGACCTCTCATAAATATTTATTTAATAAATTGTTTCAAATAACCCTGCCTCGTTAAATCAATGAGCTTGGTGTTTTGCTTTCAAAAATAGGTTATAGAAGAAGTCTAAACTGCAGAAAATAAAAACATCCAAGCTGCCTTTTAAGGATACCTTGGAATATCCGTCTATTTTTTAACCATCGGACACTAGTTTACGACAAAAAAAACACAATTTACGGCAGCTCATTTGCCGCGTGGTTTTTTGAGCCATGTAAGGATTAGAGGGGCTGGTGGATAGCAACCACCATAGCAACCATGACGGTCAAGTGACTGGATTCAGCCCCGTTGAAAAAAATAGAATACCACCCTCAGGAGATTAATGATATTTAAATGATTATGACCATGAAGTCTTTATTTGCATGGGTTTACATTTCGTTCTGTGTAGCATGGAAAAATCGGAGAAACACTCCCATTCGGAATGCATTGGTTCACATTTCTTTCTTTGGAGCACAGTTATTTTTATTTATTTTCAGTTTTTGAGGAGGTGCTTCAAAGATGCTAATTTTTCTGCAATAATCCAAAATCAAATGGAAAAACCCGTTGGCTTTTTGTCAAGGGAACCCAGAGCGACGCTCACTTCCGGGTTGGCCAACACACGTCATCCCTCCACCACTATACTGTAATAACGCATGTTGAAGTTGAATGATAATGAATTAATTTATTCTTTATTCTGCCTTAGTATTTATTTATTTGGCAGCGAAATGCAGTGTGTGTGTGTGTGTGTGTGTGTGTGTGTGTGTGTGTGTGTGTGTGTGTGTGTGTGTGTGTGTGTGTGTATGTATGCACACGAAATGGTCATTTGGCGTATGTACTGCATGCATTTTGAAAGTGTCAAACCGTGCGATCTGTGCGCATATTGGTGAGACTGGAAAAGCTGTCATATTCTTAGTTATCACAGACAATTTTTAACAATAAATGTTCTGTACGGAGCTCCTTAAGGGACAATAGGGAGAAAGCTCCCGGACAGAACCTTAGATGGAAGTCGTGCTTAAATCACGACAAATACTTCCAATTGATATGCATGAGTTTGAAAATTGTGCTTTTTGACACGAACATTTAGAAAATACGTGTACCTGATCACGTTTCAATAGATTAAATAACGTGACAGTGTCACCTATTTTCGTGAGCCCGGGATGCCTGTACGCCGGCCATTATCGCCCGATGAAATATTCGTCGTCATATCTATCAAACCAAACATCCTTCACATTCGCCAAACGACGATTATGAAAGTAAAATGCACATTTCTCGCTACATTTTTTTACATAAACACTTTTAATGGTTTAACTATGCTAAAATATCATATTTTCCACCCAGGATAAAAAGTATGTCCGCCATTTTCACAGAAGAATATCCTAAAAACTGTCCAATAGGAAAGATGCTCACAGCGTCTATTAGAGACGTAGTGAGGCACCCCCCATTCCGTATGCTGAAGACGCCGAAGGGTACCTTTACCATGATTTAAACAGCATGCGAGCTGCTGTTTTCAGCGTCCATAGCAACCATAGCATCCATGTTTTTCTGTCGAGAGCTAAAATATTCTTCGTCATAACTATCAAACCCAAATACTAAAATATCCTATTGTCCGCCTCCGCCATTTCACGGAAAAATATCCTATTACCTCTCGTTTTGGATAAATTCCAATGGGCCGTAATCTGTGGGGGAACAAACCACCTACGTGGTCGTATTTTCCGAGAGGACAGGCTGATACTGGACATTGATTGGTTTGTAGGTGGGCGTGAGTCTGACGTCACCGTTCACCGGTATAGCCTTCATGAATGAATGAAGAAACATGTGAACATAATTTCCTGCAGCTCAGTTCAGGCAGCCGCCCAGACAACGCACACTTCCCGCTTTGACCACAGCTATAGCCCTAGATAAAGAAATCAACAAAGCAACCCCAGCTCCTAGTTACCCCGTCAGCATCTATAATTTCTCCTCTTGTGACATGTTGATATAACGTTGGACTATTAACATTACAATCAAACGTACGCTTCCCCGAGAGGTAGGCCTATGCCTATATACTGACAATAATGTGTTATCGAAATTTAACGTAGCCTATTAAGGATACGTTTCAATTAAATGTAGCCTATGTAATCCAAGAGGTAGCTTAAATAAATAACAACAAAAATGTTGAGAACGAACCTATTTGCAATATGTTCAATAAGACGTAATCAGGGACAAAATTACGTTAAATGAAACGTTTCCCGAAAGGGAAATATGCCTTAATGACAATAATGTGCTATACATTGACATTTAACATATTTGGGATACGTTTCAACCAAACATAATCCTAGAGGTAAATTAATGGCAAAAAATAGGTTGACAACGAACGTATTTGCGATATGTTCAATAACACGTATCCACAGCCAAGATACGTTTTTCAGACAAAATACGTTAAATGAAACGTTCTCTGAAAGGGAGATATGCCTTAATGACAATAATGTGCTATACGTTGACATTTAACCTATCTGGGATACGTCTCAACCAAACATAATCATAGAGGTTAATAAATGGCAAAAAATAGGCTGAGGACGAACGTATTTGCAATACGTTCAATAAAACGTAATCGCAGACAAAATACGTTTTATGACAAACGTAATTGAGAATGCCGAATAGTTTTCTGGGAACGTAATTTTGACGAGGCAGGGTTGCGGTGCCACACATGAGCATAATCAAACATGTTTAATGGTAGTAATTAGCTGTCGAAATTGGAGGCCTTAATCAATAATGAGCAGCTATTGATTTGCTTCCCAATAGAAATTTGTGACAAATGACATGTTATTTAGCCTCTACACGTTGAGTTGAGTCCAATGACACCAAGCATGACACTCTAGAAAATGGTAACATGTATTTTACATGGTACACCTAGGTCTAGGACATGATCTCGGTGTAGCAAGAGGGCGAGCTTGATCTCATTGGACTCAGCTTAACGTGTAGATGCTAAATAACATATAATTTGTCAAAAATCTCCATCGGGAAGCAAATCTATAGCTGGTCATTATTGATAAAGGCCTCCAAAATCGACAGCTAATTACTACCCCGAAACATATTCAAATATGATCATGTGTGGCACTGTTGCAATCGCCTCGAAACGTAGATGTCAAAGGACACCTTGTTTGCCCCGTTACGTAACCGGGAAGATATTTTACTTCTAATTAATTGATTCATATTTTAAGGTTCTCGGAGTGAGACTTTAAGCGGCTGCAGCAGAAGTGTTGAGACGAAAGATGATATCAAGACATTTATAGAATATTCCCATTCACATTATGATTCTTCGTCATAACATCCGACCAAACATCCTTTACAGTCACCAAGCGAGGATTATGAAAGTCCAGGCCCCCCCTTCCGGCACTCGGGGTCCGACTGGGCCAAGTTTAGGACAGGAAGGGCCCCCCATTCCGGCCCTCGGGGTCCGACCGGGCCAAGTTTCGGTGCGGGGGTCCCAGTTAGGCCTTAGAATATGGTATTCAAATTTCAGGGCGGTAGGACCTTCCTATCTCAAAAACTGTTTTTCCACCACATTCTGAACCATAAGGTCTTGCAGGTAACACTTCTGAGGGGCTTTGTCCAAATGACAGTCCATTTGGGAAAAAAAAAATTCTCTAAGGGCTAGAACTCCAAATCTCGGATATGTCGTTCTCGGGGCCCCGGGAAATGTGTGTAAACATTTTAGCATCCCTAGCTATCTCGAAAAGGCCGGAAAAGGGGCGTGACCTCCCACAGTACAGTAAATGTACATAAGACAGAGGTTAGTTTCTAGTCCCCATTTTTTGTGGGATGGAGGTGTACATTTGTGGCTTAAGGTGTGTAGTCACAGCTGGCCTGTGGCCACGTTTTTGAAGTCTGGGGTCAAAAGGTCAAAAGGAGCAGGCACCACGCCGCTTATGAGATAACAAAAAGTGAATGTGTATTTCTCTAATAGCTTTTTGTCATTATTAAAGAGAAGCCTGATTCTAAGATATGCGTGTTGGATGGCTAGGGTGTAGGTCTGGGAAGAACTTCAGGCCAAATTCTTGCAAGCGAGCCGCTGGGTGCAGGTGCAACGAGATGGAGCACTTGCTGAGTCATTTCCTGTAGGGCTGGAGCCACAGGTTGAAGCGTATGCGTCCTTTGAGACCCCCTTTGATATATATAAGAGACCTCAAAGTAAAGCATACTTAAATGTTGTCACCTATTGCATCACTTCCTTTAGGGCTTCGGCCTAAAGGACAAAGCCCCTCAGAAGTGTTACCTGCAAGACCTAATGGTTCAGAATGTGGTGGAAAAAGTTTTTGAGATAGGAAGGTCCTACCGCCCTGAAATTTGAATAGCTTATTCTAAGGCCTAACTGGGACCCCCGCACCGAAACTTGGCCCGGTCGGACCCCGAGGGCCGGAATGGGGGGCCCTTCCTGTCCTAAACTTGGCCAAGTCGGACCCTGAGTGCCGGAAGGGGGGGCCTGGACTTTCATAATCCTCGCTTGGTGACTGTAAAGGATGTTTGGTCGGATGTTATGACGAAGAATCATAATGTGAATGGGAATATTCTATAAATGTCTTGATATCATCTTTCGTCTCAACACTTCTGCTGCAGCCGCTTAAAGTCTCACTCCGAGAACCTTAAAATATGAATCACTTCATTAGAAGTAAAATATCTTCCCGGTTACGTAACGGGGCAAACAAGGTGTCCTTTGTCATCTACGTTTCGAGGCGATTGCAACAGTGCCAGACATGATCATATTTGAATATGTTTCGGGGTAGTAATTAGCTGTCGATTTTGGAGGCCTTTATCAATAATGACCAGCTATAGATTTGCTTCCCGATGGAGATTTTTGACAAATTACATGTTATTTAGCATCTACACGTTAAGCTGAGTCCAATGAGATCAAGCTCGCCCTCTTGCTACACCGAGATCATGTCCTAGACCTAGGTGTACCATGTAAAATACATGTTACCATTTTCTAGAGTGTCATGCTTGGTGTCATTGGACTCAACTCAACGTGTAGAGGCTAAATAACATGTCATTTGTCACAAATTTCTATCGGGAAGCAAATCAATAGCTGCTCATTATTGATTAAGGCCTCCAATTTCGACAGCTAATTACTACCATTAAACATGTTCGAATATGCTCATGTGTGGCACCGTTACAATCGCCTGGAAGCGTAGATGTTGAAGGACACCTTGTTCTCCCTCTTACGCCACCGGGAAGATATTTACATGCTTTTGATTGACTAATGAATTGATTCAGCTATTCCCCCAGAAGTCTGGGGTCAAAAGTCAAAAGGAGCCGGCACCACGCCGCTTATGAGTCAAAAGTTAATGTGTATTTCTCTCATACATTTTGTCATTATTAAAGAGAGGCCTGATCCTCAGATATGCAGGTTGGATGGCTACGGTGTAGGTCTGGGAATAACTTCAGGCCAAAATCTTGCAAGCGAGCCGCTGGGTGCAGGTGCAACGAGATGGAGCATTTGCTGAGTCATTTCCTGTAGGGCTGGAGCCACAGGTTGAAGCGTATGCGTCCTTTGAGACCCCAAAGGAAGCTTAGTAACACGTTTGAACTGAAATTGACAGATATCAACATCTCTTGTTTTTATGCCTGCAAAATGCTTTTCAGAGCGCCAGAATCACTTTTCGACCAACAACGTGTTTTTGACCATTATAAGAGACCCTATACAGCTTACTTAAATGTTGTAGACTCAGTCACCTATTGCATCACTTCCTTTAGGGCTTCGGCCTCCTAATTGATCATTGTAGTAGGCTATAATTGAATGCCCTCTTTCATATATATATGATACCTCCACCACTGGGACGTGGCAACAATTCTCCAAATCCATATGGGGAGGGGGGGGATGCTTGTGGACAGTAGGGGTTTACCCTAGACATAAATAGGAAGTAAAATCAGGAGAAGGAACGACCTCTCACAAATATTTATTGAATAAATTGTTTCAAATAACCCTCCCGCCGCGTTAAATCAATGAGCTTGGTGTTTTGCTTTAAAAAATTAGTGATAGAAGAAGTCTAAACTGCAGAAAATAAACACATCCAAGCTGCCTTTTAAGGATACCTTGGAATATCTGTCTATTTTTCAACCATCGGACCCTAGTTTACAACAGAAACAACCCAATTGACGGCAGCTCCATTGCCGCGTGGTTTTTAGAGCCACGAGTATTAGAGGGGGCGGTCGATAGCAACCACCATAGCAACCATGACGGTCAAGTGACTGGATTCAGCCCCGTTGAACAAAGTAGAATACCTCCCTACACACTCAGTAGTAGCTTAATGATATTTAAATTATTATGACCATGAAGTCTTTATTTGCATGGGTTTACATTTCGTTGTGTAGCATGGAAAAATCGGAGAAACACTCCCATTCAGAATGCATTGGTTTACACTTCGTTCTTTGGAGCACGGTTATTTTTATTTATTTATTTATTTTCCGTTTTTGAGGAGTTGAGGATTTTTCTGCAATAATCCAAAATCCAATGGAAAACCCGTTGGCTTTTTGTCAAGGGAACCGAGGGCGACGCCCACTTCAGGGTTTGCCAACATACGTCATCCCTCTCCACCACTCTATACTGTAAAAACACATGTTCAAGTTGAATGATAATGCATGAAGTTATACTTTATTCTGCCATAGTAACACGGTAAATAAATGGCAAAAATAGGCTGAGAACGAATTCGTATTTACGATATTGTAGCGACCCTGGGACAGTTAAACAGTTTGTGTGTTATGTGTTGCATTGTATTTCGTTGTCCGTTATGCCAGTTGTTCTGTGTGCATTTATTGTAATGTTCTTCTTGTCAATCAGTGTGGGGGCGAATCATTAGGTCAGCTGGGGGAGGGCCTTGGAAGAACACGAGGGTGGGGGCCTGCACGTGAGTGAGACCGTGTTGGGGGTTGCCGGGGTAACCGGGGTTTGTTTTGGGTGGGATTTCTGCAGTTGGTTACGGGTTTCAGTGACCTGGTTTTGGTTCATTAAAAGTTCCTTCAATTACTAATGACTCGACATCGTTATGTCACCGGCGAGGTCATCACAATATGTTCAATAAAACGTAATCACGGACCAAATACGTTTTTTAGACAAACGTAATTGAGAATGCCGAATAGTTCTCTGGGAACGTAATTTTGATGAGAAAGGGTTGCTCTGTCAGTTGTCAAAAAAAGCGCACGGACGTGGCCTCTATAGCAACGACCTCAGCTACCCAACACTGATCCAAAAAACGATTGTTTCTCTCAATCAAAACACAAAACAGGACTACTGATGCCCATAAACTTAACCCATACATGTTTTGTAATTAACAAGGACACGTTGGTGTAGTTGTGTTGAGGAATGTCACAGATTTCACTGTAAAATCGCCGTTAATGTGCAGACATCGGGTCTTCCGTTAGCCAATGGGATGAATGAATGCTCATAGCTTCATGCATTGCCGTGGAGTGATTACATTGCAATGAGTGGAAAACCCCCTGCGTCGAAAAAAGAAGCACATGGTCCTGCGTTAGCCAATGGGATGAATGCTCATAGCGTCTCTATGTGCAGCCATCGGCTCTTCCGTTAGCCAATGGGATGAATGCTCATAGCTTCATATATTGCCGTGGAGGGATTACATTGTAATGAGTGGAAAACCCCCTGCGTCGAAAAAAGAAGCGCAAGGTCCTCCGTTAGCCAATGGGATGAATGCTCATAGCGTCTCTATGTGCAGCCATCGGCTCCCCCGTGAAGTTGTTACATTGTAAGTAGTTGAACACCCCATGCGTCGAAAAAAGAAGCGCAAGGGTACCCTTTTGCGTCAGAAACTGAAGCCAAAGTCACTGACCGTTCGTCAGAAATCGACGCGCTCGGAGTGAGAATGTTCTTCACGAACATTTTCAGTTTTCTTTGCATAAAAAATTATCCTTTAAATCCAGAAACAACATAGGCCTATGTGTAATCCAGGGCATATAAAGACTGGGACCAGAAAATAATTATTTTCTCTCCATTGACACCCATTCATATTTTTCGATCTCATAGGTCCAATGAGCTCTACCGGAAAGGGCGTGACTTCGCCACTCTATAGGCCTACTGTAAAAACAAATGTTCAAGTTGAATGATAATGCATGAATCTATTGCAATTCATGACAATTATTTTGGCCATGGTGGATCCAGATCTGTTCCGGAGCATTTCTGCACCTCGGGCAACAGCGCAGGGTTGCCAGGTCCTGCCTGCAAAAAACGTCCTGCCCACATACCGTTCAAAATCCACCCAAAATGTCCTAGAAGCAGCCCAAGTTGTTGTTTAAGCAGCGAAATGCATTTGTGTGTGTGTGTGTGTGTGTGTGTGTGTGTGTGTGTGTGTGTGTGTGTGTGTGTGTGTGTGTGTGTGTGTGTGCTAAAACGCTATTTTATGTTGAAATGCGACGTAATCCAGTGTTCACGAAAACGTACACTGGCTTATCAAGCTTACTTCGCTCAATACCTCGCCTGTGGTTATTACAATATCATTAAAAGTTACAAAAAATAACGGTTAAATAACACAAACGCAGGAAACACGTGAGCTGCTAGTTTAGCGAAAGCAGCGTCCCTAGCAACCTGAGGTCGTTGAGACATGCGAGCGAGACGATTAAATCTTCCTAATAACTATAAAACTAAAGATCAGACACAATCACTGACTGAAGATTTTGCAAGTAAAATGTATATTTCTCGCTAGAAATGTTATTAGAAACACGTTTAACGGTGAATCGATCCTAAAATATTGCATTTCCCATTCAGATAATAAAAATTAATAAAGAACATAATGTGGCGAGCAGCGCGGGAAGGACGAGACGGGAGCCCAGGTTTAAATGGCGGCGCAACTCTCGTGCCTCAGTACACCGCACGACCCCGAGAGCTGCCTTTATTCAAACACACACCCATAACGGAAAACACGGCACACCTGACCGACGGACATACGACTCCGGGTAACGGTTGCCGACAACACTACACACAATAAACACACAAACAATAGAGACCCCAAACCCGTTAACCCCACTTAACCTAATAACATAAACAAGTTATCTAAAGACAATAAACCCCCTTTTCCCCAAACAACATTAAGAATACCCCATTACCCAGACTCCCCAGGGGGTAGGAGTCGCCACACAGCCCCCACCTTAGGGGTCAGACGTCCCGACGACCCCAACACCCAATGCACAGTCCCGAGTGTTCAGGGGGCCGGCGCCGCCGCCTTGGCCCCAGCCAGTAGCGGCCCCGTTGCGGTGCAGCCTTCCCCTCGGGTTGGGACGCCCGTCTCCAACTGTCCGCAGAGGACCTGGGGGTGTGGTCGGGAACCACCTCTTTCGGGGCCCCCACCAGGTTCTGCTGTAGGGGGGCTCTGGAGCGCCGTTCGGGCACCCCATCCTCCGCCGCCCTCCGACGTCTGGCCTTCCGACGGCCACGCCGGCGGCTGGGACGAGGGTGGGTGGCACGCTGCCCCATCCACCCGCAGTCCTCGACCAGCCTAAGCTGCCGACACTGCTGCGGCTCAAGGTCAGCCCTGTCGTGCCGCCACAGTGCACGGGAAGCCTCAGCCGCCTCGGTGGCGGGAAGGGTGGCCGTCCGGACCCGGCCCTTCCGCTGCCTGAACCTGACCTCCACGTTCGTTGTGCCGGGGGCGGCCGCTGCCCCAGCCGCGTCCACGGATGCACCATCAGGACGGCGGCAGAGCTCCACCTCAGCCCGTTCCGCCTGGTCCAGAGCCGCATCGAAGGTCTGGGGCGCGGTGAGGCGGACATGCTGTCCGAGACTCTCCGGCTGCAGTCCCCGCAGGAAAGCGTGGAGCGCCAGGGCCTCCCGTGTAGCCGCGTTGAATTCCGGGTAGCTGCGTCGGGTCAAGAGCTGGACGTCAGCAGCGTAGACGCCCAGGCTCTCCTCCTCCCTGCGGCGGCGAGAAGCCAGCAACTGCTTGCTCTCGTTGCTGGAGACCCGTTCACCGAACCGCCTCTCCAACGCTTGGATCAGGGCCTGAAGGTCTCGCTGGTCTGCTTGGTCCAGGTCGAGCAGCACCCGTGCTGCCGTCCCCTCCAATGCCAGGGCAAGGTGGACAACCGCCTCGTCGGCACCCCAGCCGTTGTGCCACGCTGCAAGCCGGAACTGGGCCAGGTATGGTTCCAACTGCGTTACCCCAGTGAACTTCGGCAGCCTAACCGCTGTCCTGGGGCGGTGGGCAGCTGCCGGTCCTCCGGGCCTTCCGGTCGTGTCCACAGGGGGGCGCTGCGCTCCCATAGCGCAGGGTGCGTTGTCCATGGGCTCGACCGCGAAACTCAAATCCCCCCGCGCATGCGCAGGCCACATCCCACTTCTGACACCAATGTGGCGAGCAGCGCGGGAAGGACGAGACGGGAGCCCAGGTTTAAATGGCGGCGCAACTCTCGTGCCTCAGTACACCGCACGACCCCGAGAGCTGCCTTTATTCAAACACACACCCATAACGGAAAACACGGCACACCTGACCGACGGACATACGACTCCGGGTAACGGTTGCCGACAACACTACACACAATAAACACACAAACAATAGAGACCCCAAACCCGTTAACCCCACTTAACCTAATAACATAAACAAGTTATCTAAAGACAATAAACCCCCTTTTCCCCAAACAACATTAAGAATACCCCATTACCCAGACTCCCCAGGGGGTAGGAGTCGCCACAATACACATTCACTGACTGAAGATTATTCAAGGAAAAAGTACATTTCTCACTAGAAATTTCATCAGAAACACGTTTAATGGTGAATCTGTCAAACAAATCAATCGACAATAGTTGCATAACGTGACGGCATCACCGTTGATAGACATTGATTTCCTTTCGTCTATATCCGACGGTGAGGGATTAACATGAATGTCTATCTGGCGTTGAAAAACGACGAAAAAGGTACCCATTTTTCGTCGGAAATTGACGCCAGGGATCCTTGGCCATGCGTCACACATTTGACGAGCAGGGAGTGAGACTGTGTTGCAAAAACACGTTGTTGGTCGAAAAGTGATTCTGGCGCTCTGAAAAGCATTTTGCAGGCATAAAAACAAGAGATGTTGATATCTGTCAATTTCAGTTCAAACGTGTTACTAAGCTTACTAATGGGTTATCGGGCCATACTAAACCATTTGGAAGTGGAATACATTGGATTTGAGCGAAATCAACAATGTAAGGTCAAAAACACATTGTTGGTCTAAAAGTGATTCTGGCGCTCTGAAAAGCATTTTGCAGGCATAAAAACAAGAGATGTTGATATCTGTCGATTTCAGTTCAAACGTGTTACTAAGCTTACTAAAGGGCTATCGGGCCATACTAAACCATTTGGAAGTGGTATACTTTAGTTTTGAGCGAAATCAACAATGTAAGGTCAAAAACACATTGTTGGTCTAAAAGTGATTCTAGCGCTCTGAAAAGCATTTTGCAGGCATAAAAACAAGAAATGTTGATATCTCTGTCAATTTCAATGCAAACGTGTTCCTAAGCTTACCAAAGGGTTATTGGGCCATACTAAACCATTTGGAAGTGGAATACATTCGTTTTGAGAGAAATCAACAATGTAAGGTCAAAAACACATTGTTGGTCTAAAAGTGATTCTGGCGCTCTGAAAAGCATTTTGCAGGCATAAAAACAAGAGATGTTGATATCTGTCGATTTCAGTTCAAACGTGTTACTAAGCTTACTAAAGGGTTATCGGGCAATACTAAACCATTTGGAAGTGGTATACTTTAGTTTTGAGCGAAATCAACAATGTAAGGTCAAAAACACATTGTTGGTCTAAAAGTGATTCTGGCGCTCTGAAAAGCATTTTGCAGGCATAAAAACAAGAGATGTTGATATCTGTCGATTTCAGTTCAAACGTGTTACTAAGCTTACTAAAGGGTTATCGGGCCGTACTAAACCATTTGGAAGTGGAATACATTCGTTTTCAGCAAAATCAACAATGTAAGGTCAAAAACACGTTGTTGGTCGAAAAGTGATTCTGGCGCTCTGAAAAGCATTTTGCAGGCATAAAAACAAGAGATGTTGATATCTGTCGATTTCAGTTCAAACGTGTTACTAAGCTTACTAAAGGGTTATCGGGCCATACTAAACCATTTGGAAGTGGAATACATTCGTTTTGAGCAAAATCAACAATGTAAGGTCAAAAACACGTTGTTGGTCGAAAAGTGATTCTAGCGCTCTGAAAAGCATTTTGCAGGCATAAAAACAAGAAATGTTGATATCTGTCAATTTCAATGCAAACGTGTTCCTAAGCTTACCAAAGGGTTATTGGGCCATACTAAACCATTTGGAAGTGGAATACATTCGTTTTGAGAGAAATCAACAATGTAAGGTCAAAAACACATTGTTGGTCTAAAAGTGATTCTGGCGCTCTGAAAAGCATTTTGCAGTCATAAAAACAAGAGATGTTGATGTCTGTCAATTTCAGTTCAAACGTGTTACAAAGCTTACTAAAGGGTTATCGGGCCATACTAAACCATTTGGAATTGGAATACTTTCTTTTTGAGAGAAATCAACAATGTGAGGTCCAAAACACGTTGTTGGTCGAAAAGTGATTCTGGCGCTCTGAAAAGCATTTTGCAGGCATAAAAACAAGAGATGTTGATATCTGTCGATTTCAGTTCAAACGTGTTACTAAGCTTACTAAAGGGTTATCGGGCCATACTAAACCATTTGGAAGTGGTATACTTTAGTTTTGAGCGAAATCAACAATGTAAGGTCAAAAACACATTGTTGGTCTAAAAGTGATTCTGGCGCTCTGAAAAGCATTTTGCAGGCATAAAAACAAGAGATGTTGATATCTGTCGATTTCAGTTCAAACGTGTTACTAAGCTTACTAAAGGGTTATCGGGCCATACTAAACCATTTGGAAGTGGTATACTTTAGTTTTGAGCGAAATCAACAATGTAAGGTCAAAAACACATTGTTGGTCTAAAAGTGATTCTGGCGTTCTGAAAAGCATTTTGCAGGCATAAAAACAAGAGATGTTGATATCTGTCGATTTCAGTTCAAACGTGTTACTAAGCTTACTAAAGGGTTATCGGGCCATACTAAACCATTTGGAAGTGGTATACTTTAGTTTTGAGCGAAATCAACAATGTAAGGTCAAAAACACATTGTTGGTCTAAAAGTGATTCTAGCGCTCTGAAAAGCATTTTGCAGGCATAAAAACAAGAAATGTTGATATCTCTGTCAATTTCAATGCAAACGTGTTCCTAAGCTTACCAAAGGGTTATTGGGCCATACTAAACCATTTGGAAGTGGAATACATTCGTTTTGAGAGAAATCAACAATGTAAGGTCAAAAACACATTGTTGGTCTAAAAGTGATTCTGGCGCTCTGAAAAGCATTTTGCAGGCATAAAAACAAGAGATGTTGATATCTGTCGATTTCAGTTCAAACGTGTTACTAAGCTTACTAAAGGGTTATCGGGCAATACTAAACCATTTGGAAGTGGTATACTTTAGTTTTGAGCGAAATCAACAATGTAAGGTCAAAAACACATTGTTGGTCTAAAAGTGATTCTGGCGCTCTGAAAAGCATTTTGCAGTCATAAAAACAAGAGATGTTGATATCTGTCAATTTCAGTTCAAACGTGTTACTAAGCTTACTAAAGGGTTATCGGGCCATACTAAACCATTTGGAATTGGAATACTTTCTTTTTGAGAGAAATCAACAATGTGAGGTCCAAAACACGTTGTTGGTCGAAAAGTGATTCTGGCGCTCTGAAAAGCATTTTGCAGGCATAAAAACAAGAGATGTTGATATCTGTCGATTTCAGTTCAAACGTGTTACTAAGCTTACTATAGGGTTATCGGGCCATACTAAACCATTTGGAAGTGGTATACTTTAGTTTTGAGCGAAATCAACAATGTAAGGTCAAAAACACATTGTTGGTCTAAAAGTGATTCTGGCGCTCTGAAAAGCATTTTGCAGGCATAAAAACAAGAGATGTTGATATCTGTCGATTTCACTTCAAACGTGTTACTAAGCTTACTAAAGGGTTATCGGGCCATACTAAACCATTTGGAAGTGGTATACTTTAGTTTTGAGCGAAATCAACAATGTAAGGTCAAAAACACATTGTTGGTCTAAAAGTGATTCTGGCGCTCTGAAAAGCATTTTGCAGGCATAAAAACAAGAGATGTTGATATCTGTCGATTTCAGTTCAAACGTGTTAATAAGCTTACTAAAGGGTTATCGGGCCATACTAAACCATTTGGAAGGGGTATACTTTAGTTTTGAGCGAAATCAACAATGTAAGGTCAAAAACACATTGTTGGTCTAAAAGTGATTCTAGCGCTCTGAAAAGCATTTTGCAGGCATAAAAACAAGAAATGTTGATATCTCTGTCAATTTCAATGCAAACGTGTTCCTAAGCTTACCAAAGGGTTATTGGGCCATACTAAACCATTTGGAATTTGAATACATTCGTTTTGAGAGAAATCAACAATGTAAGGTCAAAAACACATTGTTGGTCTAAAAGTGATTCTGGCGCTCTGAAAAGCATTTTGCAGGCATAAAAACAAGAGATGTTGATATCTGTCGATTTCAGTTCAAACGTGTTACTAAGCTTACTAAAGGGTTATCGGGCCATACTAAACCATTTGGAAGTGGTATACTTTAGTTTTGAGCGAAATTAACAATGTAAGGTCAAAAACACATTGTTGGTCTAAAAGTGATTCTGGCGCTCTGAAAAGCATTTTGCAGGCATAAAAACAAGAGATGTTGATATCTGTCGATTTCAGTTCAAACGTGTTACTAAGCTTACTAAAGGGTTATCGGGCCGTACTAAACCATTTGGAAGTGGAATACATTCGTTTTCAGCAAAATCAACAATGTAAGGTCAAAAACACGTTGTTGGTCGAAAAGTGATTCTGGCGCTCTGAAAAGCATTTTGCAGGCATAAAAACAAGAGATGTTGATATCTGTCGATTTCAGTTCAAACGTGTTACTAAGCTTACTAAAGGGTTATCGGGCCATACTAAACCATTTGGAAGTGGAATACATTCGTTTTGAGCAAAATCAACAATGTAAGGTCAAAAACACGTTGTTGGTCGAAAAGTGATTCTAGCGCTCTGAAAAGCATTTTGCAGGCATAAAAACAAGAAATGTTGATATCTGTCAATTTCAATGCAAACGTGTTCCTAAGCTTACCAAAGGGTTATTGGGCCATACTAAACCATTTGGAAGTGGAATACATTCGTTTTGAGAGAAATCAACAATGTAAGGTCAAAAACACATTGTTGGTCTAAAAGTGATTCTGGCGCTCTGAAAAGCATTTTGCAGTCATAAAAACAAGAGATGTTGATGTCTGTCAATTTCAGTTCAAACGTGTTACAAAGCTTACTAAAGGGTTATCGGGCCATACTAAACCATTTGGAATTGGAATACTTTCTTTTTGAGAGAAATCAACAATGTGAGGTCCAAAACACGTTGTTGGTCGAAAAGTGATTCTGGCGCTCTGAAAAGCATTTTGCAGGCATAAAAACAAGAGATGTTGATATCTGTCGATTTCAGTTCAAACGTGTTACTAAGCTTACTAAAGGGTTATCGGGCCATACTAAACCATTTGGAAGTGGTATACATTAGTTTTGAGCGAAATCAACAATGTAAGGTCAAAAACACATTGTTGGTCTAAAAGTGATTCTGGCGCTCTGAAAAGCATTTTGCAGGCATAAAAACAAGAGATGTTGATATCTGTCTATTTCAGTTCAAACGTGTTACTAAGCTTACTAAAGGGTTATCGGGCCATACTAAACCATTTGGAAGTGGTATACTTTAGTTTTGAGCGAAATCAACAATGTAAGGTCAAAAACACATTGTTGGTCTAAAAGTGATTCTAGCGCTCTGAAAAGCATTTTGCAGGCATAAAAACAAGAAATGTTGATATCTCTGTCAATTTCAATGCAAACGTGTTCCTAAGCTTACCAAAGGGTTATTGGGCCATACTAAACCATTTGGAAGTGGAATACATTCGTTTTGAGAGAAATCAACAATGTAAGGTCAAAAACACATTGTTGGTCTAAAAGTGATTCTAGCGCTCTGAAAAGCATTTTGCAGGCATAAAAACAAGAAATGTTGATATCTCTGTCAATTTCAATGCAAACGTGTTCCTAAGCTTACCAAAGGGTTATTGGGCCATTCTAAACCATTTGGAAGTGGAATACATTCGTTTTGAGAGAAATCAACAATGTAAGGTCAAAAACACATTGTTGGTCTAAAAGTGATTCTGGCGCTCTGAAAAGCATTTTGCAGTCATAAAAACAAGAGATGTTGATATCTGTCAATTTCAGTTCAAACGTGTTACTAAGCTTACTAAAGGGTTATCGGGCCATACTAAACCATTTTGAAGTGGAATACATTCGTTTTGAGAGAAATCAACAATGTGAGGTCAAAAACACGTTGTTGGTCGAAAAGTGATTCTGGCGCTCTGAAAAGCATTTTGCAGGCATAAAAACAAGAGATGTTGATATCTGTCGATTTCAGTTCAAACGTGTTACTAAGCTTACTAAAGGGTTATCGGGCCATACTAAACCATTTGGAAGTGGTATACTTTAGTTTTGAGCGAAATCAACAATGTAAGGTCAAAAACACATTGTTGGTCTAAAAGTGATTCTGGCGCTCTGAAAAGCATTTTGCAGGCATAAAAGCAAGAGATGTTGATATCTGTCGATTTCAGTTCAAACGTGTTACTAAGCTTACTAAAGGGTTATCGGGCCATACTAAACCATTTGGAAGTGGTATACTTTAGTTTTGAGCGAAATTAACAATGTAAGGTCAAAAACACATTGTTGGTCTAAAAGTGATTCTGGCGCTCTGAAAAGCATTTTGCAGGCATAAAAACAAGAGATGTTGATATCTGTCGATTTCAGTTCAAACGTGTTACTAAGCTTACTAAAGGGTTATCGGGCCGTACTAAACCATTTGGAAGTGGAATACATTCGTTTTCAGCAAAATCAACAATGTAAGGTCAAAAACACGTTGTTGGTCGAAAAGTGATTCTGGCGCTCTGAAAAGCATTTTGCAGGCATAAAAACAAGAGATGTTGATATCTGTCGATTTCAGTTCAAACGTGTTACTAAGCTTACTAAAGGGTTATCGGGCCATACTAAACCATTTGGAAGTGGAATACATTCGTTTTGAGCAAAATCAACAATGTAAGGTCAAAAACACGTTGTTGGTCGAAAAGTGATTCTAGCGCTCTGAAAAGCATTTTGCAGGCATAAAAACAAGAAATGTTGATATCTGTCAATTTCAATGCAAACGTGTTCCTAAGCTTACCAAAGGGTTATTGGGCCATACTAAACCATTTGGAAGTGGAATACATTCGTTTTGAGAGAAATCAACAATGTAAGGTCAAAAACACATTGTTGGTCTAAAAGTGATTCTGGCGCTCTGAAAAGCATTTTGCAGTCATAAAAACAAGAGATGTTGATGTCTGTCAATTTCAGTTCAAACGTGTTACAAAGCTAACTAAAGGGTTATCGGGCCATACTAAACCATTTGGAATTGGAATACTTTCTTTTTGAGAGAAATCAACAATGTGAGGTCCAAAACACGTTGTTGGTCGAAAAGTGATTCTGGCGCTCTGAAAAGCATTTTGCAGGCATAAAAACAAGAGATGTTGATATCTGTCGATTTCAGTTCAAACGTGTTACTAAGCTTACTAAAGGGTTATCGGGCCATACTAAACCATTTGGAAGTGGTATACATTAGTTTTGAGCGAAATCAACAATGTAAGGTCAAAAACACATTGTTGGTCTAAAAGTGATTCTGGCGCTCTGAAAAGCATTTTGCAGGCATAAAAACAAGAGATGTTGATATCTGTCTATTTCAGTTCAAACGTGTTACTAAGCTTACTAAAGGGTTATCGGGCCATACTAAACCATTTGGAAGTGGTATACTTTAGTTTTGAGCGAAATCAACAATGTAAGGTCAAAAACACATTGTTGGTCTAAAAGTGATTCTAGCGCTCTGAAAAGCATTTTGCAGGCATAAAAACAAGAAATGTTGATATCTCTGTCAATTTCAATGCAAACGTGTTCCTAAGCTTACCAAAGGGTTATTGGGCCATACTAAACCATTTGGAAGTGGAATACATTCGTTTTGAGAGAAATCAACAATGTAAGGTCAAAAACACATTGTTGGTCTAAAAGTGATTCTAGCGCTCTGAAAAGCATTTTGCAGGCATAAAAACAAGAAATGTTGATATCTCTGTCAATTTCAATGCAAACGTGTTCCTAAGCTTACCAAAGGGTTATTGGGCCATTCTAAACCATTTGGAAGTGGAATACATTCGTTTTGAGAGAAATCAACAATGTAAGGTCAAAAACACATTGTTGGTCTAAAAGTGATTCTGGCGCTCTGAAAAGCATTTTGCAGTCATAAAAACAAGAGATGTTGATATCTGTCAATTTCAGTTCAAACGTGTTACTAAGCTTACTAAAGGGTTATCGGGCCATACTAAACCATTTTGAAGTGGAATACATTCGTTTTGAGAGAAATCAACAATGTGAGGTCAAAAACACGTTGTTGGTCGAAAAGTGATTCTGGCGCTCTGAAAAGCATTTTGCAGGCATAAAAACAAGAGATGTTGATATCTGTCGATTTCAGTTCAAACGTGTTACTAAGCTTACTAAAGGGTTATCGGGCCATACTAAACCATTTGGAAGTGGTATACTTTAGTTTTGAGCGAAATCAACAATGTAAGGTCAAAAACACATTGTTGGTCTAAAAGTGATTCTGGCGCTCTGAAAAGCATTTTGCAGGCATAAAAGCAAGAGATGTTGATATCTGTCGATTTCAGTTCAAACGTGTTACTAAGCTTACTAAAGGGTTATCGGGCCATACTAAACCATTTGGAAGTGGTATACTTTAGTTTTGAGCGAAATCAACAATGTAAGGTCAAAAACACATTGTTGGTCTAAAAGTGATTCTGGCGCTCTGAAAAGCATTTTGCAGGCATAAAAACAAGAGATGTTGATATCTGTCGATTTCAGTTCAAACGTGTTACTAAGCTTACTAAAGGGTTATCGGGCCATACTAAACCATTTGGAAGTGGTATACTTTAGTTTTGAGCGAAATCAACAATGTAAGGTCAAAAACACATTGTTGGTCTAAAAGTGATTCTGGCGCTCTGAAAAGCATTTTGCAGGCATAAAAACAAGAGATGTTGATATCTGTCAATTTCAGTTCAAACGTGTTACTAAGCTTACTAAAGGGTTATCGGGCCATACTAAACCATTTGGAAGTGGTATACTTTAGTTTTGAGCGAAATCAACAATGTAAGGTCAAAAACACATTGTTGGTCTAAAAGTGATTCTAGCGCTCTGAAAAGCATTTTGCAGGCATAAAAACAAGAAATGTTGATATCTCTGTCAATTTCAATGCAAACGTGTTCCTAAGCTTACCAAAGGGTTATTGGGCCATACTAAACCATTTGGAAGTGGAATACATTCGTTTTGAGAGAAATCAACAATGTAAGGTCAAAAACACATTGTTGGTCTAAAAGTGATTCTGGCGCTCTGAAAAGCATTTTGCAGGCATAAAAACAAGAGATGTTGATATCTGTCGATTTCAGTTCAAACGTGTTACTAAGCTTACTAAAGGGTTATCGGGCAATACTAAACCATTTGGAAGTGGTATACTTTAGTTTTGAGCGAAATCAACAATGTAAGGTCAAAAACACATTGTTGGTCTAAAAGTGATTCTGGCGCTCTGAAAAGCATTTTGCAGTCATAAAAACAAGAGATGTTGATATCTGTCAATTTCAGTTCAAACGTGTTACTAAGCTTACTAAAGGGTTATCGGGCCATACTAAACCATTTGGAATTGGAATACTTTCTTTTTGAGAGAAATCAACAATGTGAGGTCCAAAACACGTTGTTGGTCGAAAAGTGATTCTGGCGCTCTGAAAAGCATTTTGCAGGCATAAAAACAAGAGATGTTGATATCTGTCGATTTCAGTTCAAACGTGTTACTAAGCTTACTATAGGGTTATCGGGCCATACTAAACCATTTGGAAGTGGTATACTTTAGTTTTGAGCGAAATCAACAATGTAAGGTCAAAAACACATTGTTGGTCTAAAAGTGATTCTGGCGCTCTGAAAAGCATTTTGCAGGCATAAAAACAAGAGATGTTGATATCTGTCGATTTCAGTTCAAACGTGTTACTAAGCTTACTAAAGGGTTATCGGGCCATACTAAACCATTTGGAAGTGGTATACTTTAGTTTTGAGCGAAATCAACAATGTAAGGTCAAAAACACATTGTTGGTCTAAAAGTGATTCTGGCGCTCTGAAAAGCATTTTGCAGGCATAAAAACAAGAGATGTTGATATCTGTCGATTTCAGTTCAAACGTGTTAATAAGCTTACTAAAGGGTTATCGGGCCATACTAAACCATTTGGAAGGGGTATACTTTAGTTTTGAGCGAAATCAACAATGTAAGGTCAAAAACACATTGTTGGTCTAAAAGTGATTCTAGCGCTCTGAAAAGCATTTTGCAGGCATAAAAACAAGAAATGTTGATATCTCTGTCAATTTCAATGCAAACGTGTTCCTAAGCTTACCAAAGGGTTATTGGGCCATACTAAACCATTTGGAAGTGGAATACATTCGTTTTGAGAGAAATCAACAATGTAAGGTCAAAAACACATTGTTGGTCTAAAAGTGATTCTGGCGCTCTGAAAAGCATTTTGCAGGCATAAAAACAAGAGATGTTGATATCTGTCGATTTCAGTTCAAACGTGTTACTAAGCTTACTAAAGGGTTATCGGGCCATACTAAACCATTTGGAAGTGGTATACTTTAGTTTTGAGCGAAATCAACAATGTAAGGTCAAAAACACATTGTTGGTCTAAAAGTGATTCTGGCGCTCTGAAAAGCATTTTGCAGGCATAAAAACAAGAGATGTTGATATCTGTCGATTTCAGTTCAAACGTGTTACTAAGCTTACTAAAGGGTTATCGGGCCGTACTAAACCATTTGGAAGTGGAATACATTCGTTTTCAGCAAAATCAACAATGTAAGGTCAAAAACACGTTGTTGGTCGAAAAGTGATTCTGGCGCTCTGAAAAGCATTTTGCAGGCATAAAAACAAGAGATGTTGATGCCTGTCAATTTCAGTTCAAACGTGTTACTAAGCTTACTAAAGGGTTATCGGGTCATACTAAACCATTTGGAAGTGGTATACTTTAGTTTTGAGCGAAATCAACAATGTAAGGTCAAAAACACATTGTTGGTCTAAAAGTGATTCTGGCGCTCTGAAAAGCATTTTGCAGGCATAAAAACAAGAGATGTTGATATCTGTCGATTTCAGTTCAAACGTGTTACTAAGCTTACTAAAGGGTTATCGGGCCATACTAAACCATTTGGAAGTGGTATACTTTAGTTTTGAGCGAAATCAACAATGTAAGGTCAAAAACACATTGTTGGTCTAAAAGTGATTCTAGCGCTCTGAAAAGCATTTTGCAGGCATAAAAACAAGAAATGTTGATATCTCTGTCAATTTCAATGCAAACGTGTTCCTAAGCTTACCAAAGGGTTATTGGGCCATACTAAACCATTTGGAAGTGGAATACATTCGTTTTGAGAGAAATCAACAATGTAAGGTCAAAAACACATTGTTGGTCTAAAAGTGATTCTAGCGCTCTGAAAAGCATTTTGCAGGCATAAAAACAAGAAATGTTGATATCTCTGTCAATTTCAATGCAAACGTGTTCCTAAGCTTACCAAAGGGTTATTGGGCCATTCTAAACCATTTGGAAGTGGAATACATTCGTTTTGAGAGAAATCAACAATGTAAGGTCAAAAACACATTGTTGGTCTAAAAGTGATTCTGGCGCTCTGAAAAGCATTTTGCAGTCATAAAAACAAGAGATGTTGATATCTGTCAATTTCAGTTCAAACGTGTTACTAAGCTTACTAAAGGGTTATCGGGCCATACTAAACCATTTTAAAGTGGAATACATTCGTTTTGAGAGAAATCAACAATGTGAGGTCAAAAACACGTTGTTGGTCGAAAAGTGATTCTGGCGCTCTGAAAAGCATTTTGCAGGCATAAAAACAAGAGATGTTGATATCTGTCGATTTCAGTTCAAACGTGTTACTAAGCTTACTAAAGGGTTATCGGGCCATACTAAACCATTTGGAAGTGGTACACTTTAGTTTTGAGCGAAATCAACAATGTAAGGTCAAAAACACATTGTTGGTCTAAAAGTGATTCTGGCGCTCTGAAAAGCATTTTGCAGGCATAAAAACAAGAGATGTTGATATCTGTCGATTTCAGTTCAAACGTGTTACTAAGCTTACTAAAGGGTTATCGGGCCGTACTAAACCATTTGGAAGTGGAATACATTCGTTTTCAGCAAAATCAACAATGTAAGGTCAAAAACACGTTGTTGGTCGAAAAGTGATTCTGGCGCTCTGAAAAGCATTTTGCAGGCATAAAAACAAGAGATGTTGATATCTGTCAATTTCAGTTCAAACGTGTTACTAAGCTTACTAAAGGGTTATCGGGCCATACTAAACCATTTGGAAGTGGAATACATTCGTTTTGAGCAAAATCAACAATGTAAGGTCAAAAACACGTTGTTGGTCGAAAAGTGATTCTAGCGCTCTGAAAAGCATTTTGCAGGCATAAAAACAAGAGATGTTGATATCTGTCGATTTCAGTTCAAACGTGTTACTAAGCTTACTAAAGGGTTATCGGGCCATACTAAACCATTTGGAAGTGGTATACTTTAGTTTTGAGCGAAATCAACAATGTAAGGTCAAAAACACATTGTTGGTCTAAAAGTGATTCTAGCGCTCTGAAAAGCATTTTGCAGGCATAAAAACAAGAAATGTTGATATCTCTGTCAATTTCAATGCAAACGTGTTCCTAAGCTTACCAAAGGGTTATTGGGCCATACTAAACCATTTGGAAGTGGAATACATTCGTTTTGAGAGAAGTCAACAATGTAAGGTCAAAAACACATTGTTGGTCTAAAAGTGATTCTGCCGCTCTGAAAAGCATTTTGCAGGCATAAAAACAAGAGATGTTGATATCTGTCGATTTCAGTTCAAACGTGTTACTAAGCTTACTAAAGGGTTATCGGGCCATACTAAACCATTTGGAAGTGGTATACTTTAGTTTTGAGCGAAATCAACAATGTAAGGTCAAAAACACATTGTTGGTCTAAAAGTGATTCTAGCGCTCTGAAAAGCATTTTGCAGGCATAAAAACAAGAAATGTTGATATCTCTGTCAATTTCAATGCAAACGTGTTCCTAAGCTTACCAAAGGGTTATTGGGCAATACTAAACCATTTGGAAGTGGAATACATTCGTTTTGAGAGAAATCAACAATGTAAGGTCAAAAACACATTGTTGGTCTAAAAGTGATTCTGGCGCTCTGAAAAGCATTTTGCAGGCATAAAAACAAGAGATGTTGATATCTGTCGATTTCAGTTCAAACGTGTTACTAAGCTTACTAAAGGGTTATCGGGCAATACTAAACCATTTGGAAGTGGTATACTTTAGTTTTGAGCGAAATCAACAATGTAAGGTCGAAAACACATTGTTGGTCTAAAAGTGATTCTGGCGCTCTGAAAAGCATTTTGCAGGCATAAAAACAAGAGATGTTGATATCTGTCGATTTCAGTTCAAACGTGTTACTAAGCTTACTAAAGGGTTATCGGGCCGTACTAAACCATTTGGAAGTGGAATACATTCGTTTTCAGCAAAATCAACAATGTAAGGTCAAAAACACGTTGTTGGTCGAAAAGTGATTCTGGCGCTCTGAAAAGCATTTTGCAGGCATAAAAACAAGAGATGTTGATATCTGTCGATTTCAGTTCAAACGTGTTACTAAGCTTACTAAAGGGTTATCGGGCCATACTAAACCATTTGGAAGTGGAATACATTCGTTTTGAGCAAAATCAACAATGTAAGGTCAAAAACACGTTGTTGGTCGAAAAGTGATTCTAGCGCTCTGAAAAGCATTTTGCAGGCATAAAAACAAGAAATGTTGATATCTGTCAATTTCAATGCAAACGTGTTCCTAAGCTTACCAAAGGGTTATTGGGCCATACTAAACCATTTGGAAGTGGAATACATTCGTTTTGAGAGAAATCAACAATGTAAGGTCAAAAACACATTGTTGGTCTAAAAGTGATTCTGGCGCTCTGAAAAGCATTTTGCAGTCATAAAAACAAGAGATGTTGATGTCTGTCAATTTCAGTTCAAACGTGTTACTAAGCTTACTAAAGGGTTATCGGGCCATACTAAACCATTTGGAATTGGAATACTTTCTTTTTGAGAGAAATCAACAATGTGAGGTCCAAAACACGTTGTTGGTCGAAAAGTGATTCTGGCGCTCTGAAAAGCATTTTGCAGGCATAAAAACAAGAGATGTTGATATCTGTCGATTTCAGTTCAAACGTGTTACTAAGCTTACTATAGGGTTATCGGGCCATACTAAACCATTTGGAAGTGGTATACTTTAGTTTTGAGCGAAATCAACAATGTAAGGTCAAAAACACATTGTTGGTCTAAAAGTGATTCTGGCGCTCTGAAAAGCATTTTGCAGGCATAAAGACAAGAGATGTTGATATCTGTCGATTTCAGTTCAAACGTGTTACTAAGCTTACTAAAGGGTTATCGGGCCATACTAAACCATTTGGAAGTGGTATACTTTAGTTTTGAGCGAAATCAACAATGTAAGGTCAAAAACACATTGTTGGTCTAAAAGTGATTCTGGCGCTCTGAAAAGCATTTTGCAGTCATAAAAACAAGAGATGTTGATATCTGTCAATTTCAGTTCAAACGTGTTACTAAGCTTACTAAAGGGTTATCGGGCCATACTAAACCATTTTGAAGTGGAATACATTCGTTTTGAGAGAAATCAACAATGTGAGGTCAAAAACACGTTGTTGGTCGAAAAGTGATTCTGGCGCTCTGAAAAGCATTTTGCAGGCATAAAAGCAAGAGATGTTGATATCTGTCGATTTCAGTTCAAACGTGTTACTAAGCTTACTAAAGGGTTATCGGGCCATACTAAACCATTTGGAAGTGGTATACTTTAGTTTTGAGCGAAATCAACAATGTAAGGTCAAAAACACATTGTTGGTCTAAAAGTGATTCTGGCGCTCTGAAAAGCATTTTGCAGGCATAAAAACAAGAGATGTTGATATCTGTCGATTTCAGTTCAAACGTGTTACTAAGCTTACTAAAGGGTTATCGGGCCATACTAAACCATTTGGAAGTGGTATACTTTAGTTTTGAGCGAAATCAACAATGTAAGGTCAAAAACACATTGTTGGTCTAAAAGTGATTCTGGCGCTCTGAAAAGCATTTTGCAGGCATAAAAACAAGAGATGTTGATATCTGTCGATTTCAGTTCAAACGTGTTACTAAGCTTACTAAAGGGTTATCGGGCCATACTAAACCATTTGGAAGTGGTATACTTTAGTTTTGAGCGAAATCAACAATGTAAGGTCAAAAACACATTGTTGGTCTAAAAGTGATTCTAGCGCTCTGAAAAGCATTTTGCAGGCATAAAAACAAGAAATGTTGATATCTCTGTCAATTTCAATGCAAACGTGTTCCTAAGCTTACCAAAGGGTTATTGGGCCATACTAAACCATTTGGAAGTGGAATACATTCGTTTTGAGAGAAGTCAACAATGTAAGGTCAAAAACACATTGTTGGTCTAAAAGTGATTCTGCCGCTCTGAAAAGCATTTTGCAGGCATAAAAACAAGAGATGTTGATATCTGTCGATTTCAGTTCAAACGTGTTACTAAGCTTACTAAAGGGTTATCGGGCCATACTAAACCATTTGGAAGTGGTATACTTTAGTTTTGAGCGAAATCAACAATGTAAGGTCAAAAACACATTGTTGGTCTAAAAGTGATTCTAGCGCTCTGAAAAGCATTTTGCAGGCATAAAAACAAGAAATGTTGATATCTCTGTCAATTTCAATGCAAACGTGTTCCTAAGCTTACCAAAGGGTTATTGGGCAATACTAAACCATTTGGAAGTGGAATACATTCGTTTTGAGAGAAATCAACAATGTAAGGTCAAAAACACATTGTTGGTCTAAAAGTGATTCTGGCGCTCTGAAAAGCATTTTGCAGGCATAAAAACAAGAGATGTTGATATCTGTCGATTTCAGTTCAAACGTGTTACTAAGCTTACTAAAGGGTTATCGGGCAATACTAAACCATTTGGAAGTGGTATACTTTAGTTTTGAGCGAAATCAACAATGTAAGGTCGAAAACACATTGTTGGTCTAAAAGTGATTCTGGCGCTCTGAAAAGCATTTTGCAGGCATAAAAACAAGAGATGTTGATATCTGTCGATTTCAGTTCAAACGTGTTACTAAGCTTACTAAAGGGTTATCGGGCCGTACTAAACCATTTGGAAGTGGAATACATTCGTTTTCAGCAAAATCAACAATGTAAGGTCAAAAACACGTTGTTGGTCGAAAAGTGATTCTGGCGCTCTGAAAAGCATTTTGCAGGCATAAAAACAAGAGATGTTGATATCTGTCGATTTCAGTTCAAACGTGTTACTAAGCTTACTAAAGGGTTATCGGGCCATACTAAACCATTTGGAAGTGGAATACATTCGTTTTGAGCAAAATCAACAATGTAAGGTCAAAAACACGTTGTTGGTCGAAAAGTGATTCTAGCGCTCTGAAAAGCATTTTGCAGGCATAAAAACAAGAAATGTTGATATCTGTCAATTTCAATGCAAACGTGTTCCTAAGCTTACCAAAGGGTTATTGGGCCATACTAAACCATTTGGAAGTGGAATACATTCGTTTTGAGAGAAATCAACAATGTAAGGTCAAAAACACATTGTTGGTCTAAAAGTGATTCTGGCGCTCTGAAAAGCATTTTGCAGTCATAAAAACAAGAGATGTTGATGTCTGTCAATTTCAGTTCAAACGTGTTACTAAGCTTACTAAAGGGTTATCGGGCCATACTAAACCATTTGGAATTGGAATACTTTCTTTTTGAGAGAAATCAACAATGTGAGGTCCAAAACACGTTGTTGGTCGAAAAGTGATTCTGGCGCTCTGAAAAGCATTTTGCAGGCATAAAAACAAGAGATGTTGATATCTGTCGATTTCAGTTCAAACGTGTTACTAAGCTTACTATAGGGTTATCGGGCCATACTAAACCATTTGGAAGTGGTATACTTTAGTTTTGAGCGAAATCAACAATGTAAGGTCAAAAACACATTGTTGGTCTAAAAGTGATTCTGGCGCTCTGAAAAGCATTTTGCAGGCATAAAAACAAGAGATGTTGATATCTGTCGATTTCAGTTCAAACGTGTTACTAAGCTTACTAAAGGGTTATCGGGCCATACTAAACCATTTGGAAGTGGTATACTTTAGTTTTGAGCGAAATCAACAATGTAAGGTCAAAAACACATTGTTGGTCTAAAAGTGATTCTGGCGCTCTGAAAAGCATTTTGCAGGCATAAAAACAAGAGATGTTGATATCTGTCGATTTCAGTTCAAACGTGTTAATAAGCTTACTAAAGGGTTATCGGGCCATACTAAACCATTTGGAAGGGGTATACTTTAGTTTTGAGCGAAATCAACAATGTAAGGTCAAAAACACATTGTTGGTCTAAAAGTGATTCTAGCGCTCTGAAAAGCATTTTGCAGGCATAAAAACAAGAAATGTTGATATCTCTGTCAATTTCAATGCAAACGTGTTCCTAAGCTTACCAAAGGGTTATTGGGCCATACTAAACCATTTGGAAGTGGAATACATTCGTTTTGAGAGAAATCAACAATGTAAGGTCAAAAACACATTGTTGGTCTAAAAGTGATTCTGGCGCTCTGAAAAGCATTTTGCAGGCATAAAAACAAGAGATGTTGATATCTGTCGATTTCAGTTCAAACGTGTTACTAAGCTTACTAAAGGGTTATCGGGCCATACTAAACCATTTGGAAGTGGTATACTTTAGTTTTGAGCGAAATCAACAATGTAAGGTCAAAAACACATTGTTGGTCTAAAAGTGATTCTGGCGCTCTGAAAAGCATTTTGCAGGCATAAAAACAAGAGATGTTGATATCTGTCGATTTCAGTTCAAACGTGTTACTAAGCTTACTAAAGGGTTATCGGGCCATACTAAACCATTTGGAAGTGGTATACTTTAGTTTTGAGCGAAATCAACAATGTAAGGTCAAAAACACATTGTTGGTCTAAAAGTGATTCTAGCGCTCTGAAAAGCATTTTGCAGGCATAAAAAAAAGAAATGTTGATATCTCTGTCAATTTCAATGCAAACGTGTTCCTAAGCTTACCAAAGGGTTATTGGGCCATACTAAACCATTTGGAAGTGGAATACATTCGTTTTGAGAGAAATCAACAATGTAAGGTCAAAAACACATTGTTGGTCTGAAAGTGATTCTAGCGCTCTGAAAAGCATTTTGCAGGCATAAAAACAAGAAATGTTGATATCTCTGTCAATTTCAATGCAAACGTGTTCCTAAGCTTACCAAAGGGTTATTGGGCCATTCTAAACCATTTGGAAGTGGAATACATTCGTTTTGAGAGAAATCAACAATGTAAGGTCAAAAACACATTGTTGGTCTAAAAGTGATTCTGGCGCTCTGAAAAGCATTTTGCAGTCATAAAAACAAGAGATGTTGATATATGTCAATTTCAGTTCAAACGTGTTACTAAGCTTACTAAAGGGTTATCGGGCCATACTAAACCATTTGGAAGTGGAATACATTCGTTTTGAGAGAAATCAACAATGTAAGGTCAAAAACACGTTGTTGGTCGAAAAGTGATTCTGGCGCTCTGAAAAGCATTTTGCAGGCATAAAAACAAGAGATGTTGATATCTGTCGATTTCAGTTCAAACGTGTTACTAAGCTTACTAAAGGGTTATCGGGCCATACTAAACCATTTGGAAGTGGTATACTTTAGTTTTGAGCGAAATCAACAATGTAAGGTCAAAAACACATTGTTGGTCTAAAAGTGATTCTGGCGCTCTGAAAAGCATTTTGCAGGCATAAAAACAAGAGATGTTGATATCTGTCGATTTCAGTTCAAACGTGTTACTAAGCTTACTAAAGGGTTATCGGGCCATACTAAACCATTAGGAAGTGGTATACTTTAGTTTTGAGCGAAATCAACAATGTAAGGTCAAAAACACATTGTTGGTCTAAAAGTGATTCTAGCGCTCTGAAAAGCATTTTGCAGGCATAAAAACAAGAAATGTTGATATCTCTGTCAATTTCAATGCAAACGTGTTCCTAAGCTTACCAAAGGGTTATTGGGCCATACTTAACCATTTGGAAGTGGAATACATTCGTTTTGAGAGAAATCAACAATGTAAGGCCAAAAACACATTGTTGGTCTAAAAGTGATTCTGGCGCTCTGAAAAGCATTTTGCAGGCATAAAAACAAGAGATGTTGATATCTGTCGATTTCAGTTCAAACGTGTTCCTAAGCTTACCAAAGGGTTATTGGGCCATACTAAACCATTTGGAAGTGGAATACATTCGTTTTGAGAGAAATCAACAATGTAAGGTCAAAAACACATTGTTGGTCTAAAAGTGATTCTGGCGCTCTGAAAAGCATTTTGCAGGCATAAAAACAAGAGATGTTGATATCTGTCGATTTCAGTTCAAACGTGTTACTAAGCTTACTAAAGGGTTATCGGGCAATACTAAACCATTTGGAAGTGGTATACTTTAGTTTTGAGCGAAATCAACAATGTAAGGTCAAAAACACATTGTTGGTCTAAAAGTGATTCTGGCGCTCTGAAAAGCATTTTGCAGGCATAAAAACAAGAGATGTTGATATCTGTCGATTTCAGTTCAAACGTGTTACTAAGCTTACTAAAGGGTTATCGGGCCATACTAAACCATTTGGAAGTGGTATACTTTAGTTTTGAGCGAAATCAACAATGTAAGGTCAAAAACACATTGTTGGTCTAAAAGTGATTCTAGCGCTCTGAAAAGCATTTTGCAGGCATAAAAACAAGAAATGTTGATATCTCTGTCAATTTCAATGCAAACGTGTTCCTAAGCTTACCAAAGGGTTATTGGGCCATACTAAACCATTTGGAAGTGGAATACATTCGTTTTGAGAGAAATCAACAATGTAAGGTCAAAAACACATTGTTGGTCTAAAAGTAATTCTGGCGCTCTGAAAAGCATTTTGCAGGCATAAAAACAAGAGATGTTGATATCTGTCGATTTCAGTTCAAACGTGTTACTAAGCTTACTAAAGGGTTATCGGGCAATACTAAACCATTTGGAAGTGGTATACTTTAGTTTTGAGCGAAATCAACAATGTAAGGTCAAAAACACATTGTTGGTCTAAAAGTGATTCTGGCGCTCTGAAAAGCATTTTGCAGGCATAAAAACAAGAGATGTTGATATCTGTCGATTTCAGTTCAAACGTGTTACTAAGCTTACTAAAGGGTTATCGGGCAATACTAAACCATTTGGAAGTGGTATACTTTAGTTTTGAGCGAAATCAACAATGTAAGGTCAAAAACACATTGTTGGTCTAAAAGTGATTCTGGCGCTCTGAAAAGCATTTTGCAGTCATAAAAACAAGAGATGTTGATATCTGTCAATTTCAGTTCAAACGTGTTCCTAAGCTTACCAAAGGGTTATTGGGCCATACTAAACCATTTGGAAGTGGAATACATTCGTTTTGAGAGAAATCAACAATGTAAGGTCAAAAACACATTGTTGGTCTAAAAGTGATTCTGGCGCTCTGAAAAGCATTTTGCAGGCATAAAAACAAGAGATGTTGATATCTGTCGATTTCAGTTCAAACGTGTTACTAAGCTTACTAAAGGGTTATCGGGCCATACTAAACCATTTGGAAGTGGTATACTTTAGTTTTGAGCGAAATCAACAATGTAAGGTCAAAAACACATTGTTGGTCTAAAAGTGATTCTGGCGCTCTGAAAAGCATTTTGCAGGCATAAAAACAAGAGATGTTGATATCTGTCGATTTCAGTTCAAACGTGTTACTAAGCTTACTAAAGGGTTATCGGGCCATACTAAACCATTTGGAAGTGGTATACTTTAGTTTTGAGCGAAATCAACAATGTAAGGTCAAAAACACATTGTTGGTCTAAAAGTGATTCTAGCGCTCTGAAAAGCATTTTGCAGGCATAAAAAAAAGAAATGTTGATATCTCTGTCAATTTCAATGCAAACGTGTTCCTAAGCTTACCAAAGGGTTATTGGGCCATACTAAACCATTTGGAAGTGGAATACATTCGTTTTGAGAGAAATCAACAATGTAAGGTCAAAAACACATTGTTGGTCTGAAAGTGATTCTAGCGCTCTGAAAAGCATTTTGCAGGCATAAAAACAAGAAATGTTGATATCTCTGTCAATTTCAATGCAAACGTGTTCCTAAGCTTACCAAAGGGTTATTGGGCCATTCTAAACCATTTGGAAGTGGAATACATTCGTTTTGAGAGAAATCAACAATGTAAGGTCAAAAACACAATGTTGGTCTAAAAGTGATTCTGGCGCTCTGAAAAGCATTTTGCAGTCATAAAAACAAGAGATGTTGATATATGTCAATTTCAGTTCAAACGTGTTACTAAGCTTACTAAAGGGTTTTCGGGCCATACTAAACCATTTGGAAGTGGAATACATTCGTTTTGAGAGAAATCAACAATGTAAGGTCAAAAACACGTTGTTGGTCGAAAAGTGATTCTGGCGCTCTGAAAAGCATTTTGCAGGCATAAAAACAAGAGATGTTGATATCTGTCGATTTCAGTTCAAACGTGTTACTAAGCTTACTAAAGGGTTATCGGGCCATACTAAACCATTTGGAAGTGGTATACTTTAGTTTTGAGCGAAATCAACAATGTAAGGTCAAAAACACATTGTTGGTCTAAAAGTGATTCTGGCGCTCTGAAAAGCATTTTGCAGGCATAAAAACAAGAGATGTTGATATCTGTCGATTTCAGTTCAAACGTGTTACTAAGCTTACTAAAGGGTTATCGGGCCATACTAAACCATTTGGAAGTGGTATACTTTAGTTTTGAGCGAAATCAACAATGTAAGGTCAAAAACACATTGTTGGTCTAAAAGTGATTCTAGCGCTCTGAAAAGCATTTTGCAGGCATAAAAACAAGAAATGTTGATATCTCTGTCAATTTCAATGCAAACGTGTTCCTAAGCTTACCAAAGGGTTATTGGGCCATACTAAACCATTTGGAAGTGGAATACATTCGTTTTGAGAGAAATCAACAATGTAAGGCCAAAAACACATTGTTGGTCTAAAAGTGATTCTGGCGCTCTGAAAAGCATTTTGCAGGCATAAAAACAAGAGATGTTGATATCTGTCGATTTCAGTTCAAACGTGTTACTAAGCTTACTAAAGGGTTATCGGGCAATACTAAACCATTTGGAAGTGGTATACTTTAGTTTTGAGCGAAATCAACAATGTAAGGTCAAAAACACATTGTTGGTCTAAAAGTGATTCTAGCGCTCTGAAAAGCATTTTGCAGGCATAAAAACAAGAAATGTTGATATCTCTGTCAATTTCAATGCAAACGTGTTCCTAAGCTTACCAAAGGGTTATTGGGCCATACTAAACCATTTGGAAGTGGAATACATTCGTTTTGAGAGAAATCAACAATGTAAGGTCAAAAACACATTGTTGGTCTAAAAGTGATTCTGGCGCTCTGAAAAGCATTTTGCAGGCATAAAAACAAGAGATGTTGATATCTGTCGATTTCAGTTCAAACGTGTTACTAAGCTTACTAAAGGGTTATCGGGCAATACTAAACCATTTGGAAGTGGTATACTTTAGTTTTGAGCGAAATCAACAATGTAAGGTCAAAAACACATTGTTGGTCTAAAAGTGATTCTGGCGCTCTGAAAAGCATTTTGCAGTCATAAAAACAAGAGATGTTGATATCTGTCAATTTCAGTTCAAACGTGTTACTAAGCTTACTAAAGGGTTATCGGGCCATACTAAACCATTTTGAAGTGGAATACATTCGTTTTGAGAGAAATCAACAATGTGAGGTCAAAAACACGTTGTTGGTCGAAAAGTGATTCTGGCGCTCTGAAAAGCATTTTGCAGGCATAAAAACAAGAGATGTTGATATCTGTCGATTTCAGTTCAAACGTGTTACTAAGCTTACTAAAGGGTTATCGGGCCATACTAAACCATTTGGAAGTGGTATACTTTAGTTTTGAGCGAAATCAACAATGTAAGGTCAAAAACACATTGTTGGTCTAAAAGTGATTCTGGCGCTCTGAAAAGCATTTTGCAGGCATAAAAGCAAGAGATGTTGATATCTGTCGATTTCAGTTCAAACGTGTTACTAAGCTTACTAAAGGGTTATCGGGCCATACTAAACCATTTGGAAGTGGTATACTTTAGTTTTGAGCGAAATCAACAATGTAAGGTCAAAAACACATTGTTGGTCTAAAAGTGATTCTGGCGCTCTGAAAAGCATTTTGCAGGCATAAAAACAAGAGATGTTGATATCTGTCGATTTCAGTTCAAACGTGTTACTAAGCTTACTAAAGGGTTATCGGGCCATACTAAACCATTTGGAAGTGGTATACTTTAGTTTTGAGCGAAATCAACAATGTAAGGTCAAAAACACATTGTTGGTCTAAAAGTGATTCTGGCGCTCTGAAAAGCATTTTGCAGGCATAAAAACAAGAGATGTTGATATCTGTCGATTTCAGTTCAAACGTGTTACTAAGCTTACTAAAGGGTTATCGGGCCATACTAAACCATTTGGAAGTGGTATACTTTAGTTTTGAGCGAAATCAACAATGTAAGGTCAAAAACACATTGTTGGTCTAAAAGTGATTCTAGCGCTCTGAAAAGCATTTTGCAGGCATAAAAACAAGAAATGTTGATATCTCTGTCAATTTCAATGCAAACGTGTTCCTAAGCTTACCAAAGGGTTATTGGGCCATACTAAACCATTTGGAAGTGGAATACATTCGTTTTGAGAGAAATCAACAATGTAAGGTCAAAAACACATTGTTGGTCTAAAAGTGATTCTGGCGCTCTGAAAAGCATTTTGCAGGCATAAAAACAAGAGATGTTGATATCTGTCGATTTCAGTTCAAACGTGTTACTAAGCTTACTAAAGGGTTATCGGGCAATACTAAACCATTTGGAAGTGGTATACTTTAGTTTTGAGCGAAATCAACAATGTAAGGTCAAAAACACATTGTTGGTCTAAAAGTGATTCTGGCGCTCTGAAAAGCATTTTGCAGGCATAAAAACAAGAGATGTTGATATCTGTCGATTTCAGTTCAAACGTGTTACTAAGCTTACTAAAGGGTTATCGGGCAATACTAAACCATTTGGAAGTGGTATACTTTAGTTTTGAGCGAAATCAACAATGTAAGGTCAAAAACACATTGTTGGTCTAAAAGTGATTCTGGCGCTCTGAAAAGCATTTTGCAGTCATAAAAACAAGAGATGTTGATATCTGTCAATTTCAGTTCAAACGTGTTCCTAAGCTTACCAAAGGGTTATTGGGCCATACTAAACCATTTGGAAGTGGAATACATTCGTTTTGAGAGAAATCAACAATGTAAGGTCAAAAACACATTGTTGGTCTAAAAGTGATTCTGGCGCTCTGAAAAGCATTTTGCAGGCATAAAAACAAGAGATGTTGATATCTGTCGATTTCAGTTCAAACGTGTTACTAAGCTTACTAAAGGGTTATCGGGCCATACTAAACCATTTGGAAGTGGTATACTTTAGTTTTGAGCGAAATCAACAATGTAAGGTCAAAAACACATTGTTGGTCTAAAAGTGATTCTGGCGCTCTGAAAAGCATTTTGCAGGCATAAAAACAAGAGATGTTGATATCTGTCGATTTCAGTTCAAACGTGTTACTAAGCTTACTAAAGGGTTATCGGGCCATACTAAACCATTTGGAAGTGGTATACTTTAGTTTTGAGCGAAATCAACAATGTAAGGTCAAAAACACATTGTTGGTCTAAAAGTGATTCTAGCGCTCTGAAAAGCATTTTGCAGGCATAAAAAAAAGAAATGTTGATATCTCTGTCAATTTCAATGCAAACGTGTTCCTAAGCTTACCAAAGGGTTATTGGGCCATACTAAACCATTTGGAAGTGGAATACATTCGTTTTGAGAGAAATCAACAATGTAAGGTCAAAAACACATTGTTGGTCTGAAAGTGATTCTAGCGCTCTGAAAAGCATTTTGCAGGCATAAAAACAAGAAATGTTGATATCTCTGTCAATTTCAATGCAAACGTGTTCCTAAGCTTACCAAAGGGTTATTGGGCCATTCTAAACCATTTGGAAGTGGAATACATTCGTTTTGAGAGAAATCAACAATGTAAGGTCAAAAACACATTGTTGGTCTAAAAGTGATTCTGGCGCTCTGAAAAGCATTTTGCAGTCATAAAAACAAGAGATGTTGATATATGTCAATTTCAGTTCAAACGTGTTACTAAGCTTACTAAAGGGTTATCGGGCCATACTAAACCATTTGGAAGTGGAATACATTCGTTTTGAGAGAAATCAACAATGTAAGGTCAAAAACACGTTGTTGGTCGAAAAGTGATTCTGGCGCTCTGAAAAGCATTTTGCAGGCATAAAAACAAGAGATGTTGATATCTGTCGATTTCAGTTCAAACGTGTTACTAAGCTTACTAAAGGGTTATCGGGCCATACTAAACCATTTGGAAGTGGTATACTTTAGTTTTGAGCGAAATCAACAATGTAAGGTCAAAAACACATTGTTGGTCTAAAAGTGATTCTGGCGCTCTGAAAAGCATTTTGCAGGCATAAAAACAAGAGATGTTGATATCTGTCGATTTCAGTTCAAACGTGTTACTAAGCTTACTAAAGGGTTATCGGGCCATACTAAACCATTTGGAAGTGGTATACTTTAGTTTTGAGCGAAATCAACAATGTAAGGTCAAAAACACATTGTTGGTCTAAAAGTGATTCTAGCGCTCTGAAAAGCATTTTGCAGGCATAAAAACAAGAAATGTTGATATCTCTGTCAATTTCAATGCAAACGTGTTCCTAAGCTTACCAAAGGGTTATTGGGCCATACTAAACCATTTGGAAGTGGAATACATTCGTTTTGAGAGAAATCAACAATGTAAGGCCAAAAACACATTGTTGGTCTAAAAGTGATTCTGGCGCTCTGAAAAGCATTTTGCAGGCATAAAAACAAGAGATGTTGATATCTGTCGATTTCAGTTCAAACGTGTTACTAAGCTTACTAAAGGGTTATCGGGCAATACTAAACCATTTGGAAGTGGTATACTTTAGTTTTGAGCGAAATCAACAATGTAAGGTCAAAAACACATTGTTGGTCTAAAAGTGATTCTGGCGCTCTGAAAAGCATTTTGCAGGCATAAAAACAAGAGATGTTGATATCTGTCGATTTCAGTTCAAACGTGTTACTAAGCTTACTAAAGGGTTATCGGGCAATACTAAACCATTTGGAAGTGGTATACTTTAGTTTTGAGCGAAATCAACAATGTAAGGTCAAAAACACATTGTTGGTCTAAAAGTGATTCTGGCGCTCTGAAAAGCATTTTGCAGTCATAAAAACAAGAGATGTTGATATCTGTCAATTTCAGTTCAAACGTGTTACTAAGCTTACTAAAGGGTTATCGGGCCATACTAAACCATTTTGAAGTGGAATACATTCGTTTTGAGAGAAATCAACAATGTGAGGTCAAAAACACGTTGTTGGTCGAAAAGTGATTCTGGCGCTCTGAAAAGCATTTTGCAGGCATAAAAGCAAGAGATGTTGATATCTGTCGATTTCAGTTCAAACGTGTTACTAAGCTTACTAAAGGGTTATCGGGCCATACTAAACCATTTGGAAGTGGTATACTTTAGTTTTGAGCGAAATCAACAATGTAAGGTCAAAAACACATTGTTGGTCTAAAAGTGATTCTGGCGCTCTGAAAAGCATTTTGCAGGCATAAAAACAAGAGATGTTGATATCTGTCGATTTCAGTTCAAACGTGTTACTAAGCTTACTAAAGGGTTATCGGGCCATACTAAACCATTTGGAAGTGGTATACTTTAGTTTTGAGCGAAATCAACAATGTAAGGTCAAAAACACATTGTTGGTCTAAAAGTGATTCTGGCGCTCTGAAAAGCATTTTGCAGGCATAAAAACAAGAGATGTTGATATCTGTCGATTTCAGTTCAAACGTGTTACTAAGCTTACTAAAGGGTTATCGGGCCATACTAAACCATTTGGAAGTGGTATACTTTAGTTTTGAGCGAAATCAACAATGTAAGGTCAAAAACACATTGTTGGTCTAAAAGTGATTCTAGCGCTCTGAAAAGCATTTTGCAGGCATAAAAACAAGAAATGTTGATATCTCTGTCAATTTCAATGCAAACGTGTTCCTAAGCTTACCAAAGGGTTATTGGGCCATACTAAACCATTTGGAAGTGGAATACATTCGTTTTGAGAGAAATCAACAATGTAAGGCCAAAAACACATTGTTGGTCTAAAAGTGATTCTGGCGCTCTGAAAAGCATTTTGCAGGCATAAAAACAAGAGATGTTGATATCTGTCGATTTCAGTTCAAACGTGTTACTAAGCTTACTAAAGGGTTATCGGGCAATACTAAACCATTTGGAAGTGGTATACTTTAGTTTTGAGCGAAATCAACAATGTAAGGTCAAAAACACATTGTTGGTCTAAAAGTGATTCTAGCGCTCTGAAAAGCATTTTGCAGGCATAAAAACAAGAAATGTTGATATCTCTGTCAATTTCAATGCAAACGTGTTCCTAAGCTTACCAAAGGGTTATTGGGCCATACTAAACCATTTGGAAGTGGAATACATTCGTTTTGAGAGAAATCAACAATGTAAGGTCAAAAACACATTGTTGGTCTAAAAGTGATTCTGGCGCTCTGAAAAGCATTTTGCAGGCATAAAAACAAGAGATGTTGATATCTGTCGATTTCAGTTCAAACGTGTTACTAAGCTTACTAAAGGGTTATCGGGCAATACTAAACCATTTGGAAGTGGTATACTTTAGTTTTGAGCGAAATCAACAATGTAAGGTCAAAAACACATTGTTGGTCTAAAAGTGATTCTGGCGCTCTGAAAAGCATTTTGCAGTCATAAAAACAAGAGATGTTGATATCTGTCAATTTCAGTTCAAACGTGTTACTAAGCTTACTAAAGGGTTATCGGGCCATACTAAACCATTTTGAAGTGGAATACATTCGTTTTGAGAGAAATCAACAATGTGAGGTCAAAAACACGTTGTTGGTCGAAAAGTGATTCTGGCGCTCTGAAAAGCATTTTGCAGGCATAAAAACAAGAGATGTTGATATCTGTCGATTTCAGTTCAAACGTGTTACTAAGCTTACTAAAGGGTTATCGGGCCATACTAAACCATTTGGAAGTGGTATACTTTAGTTTTGAGCGAAATCAACAATGTAAGGTCAAAAACACATTGTTGGTCTAAAAGTGATTCTGGCGCTCTGAAAAGCATTTTGCAGGCATAAAAGCAAGAGATGTTGATATCTGTCGATTTCAGTTCAAACGTGTTACTAAGCTTACTAAAGGGTTATCGGGCCATACTAAACCATTTGGAAGTGGTATACTTTAGTTTTGAGCGAAATCAACAATGTAAGGTCAAAAACACATTGTTGGTCTAAAAGTGATTCTGGCGCTCTGAAAAGCATTTTGCAGGCATAAAAACAAGAGATGTTGATATCTGTCGATTTCAGTTCAAACGTGTTACTAAGCTTACTAAAGGGTTATCGGGCCATACTAAACCATTTGGAAGTGGTATACTTTAGTTTTGAGCGAAATCAACAATGTAAGGTCAAAAACACATTGTTGGTCTAAAAGTGATTCTGGCGCTCTGAAAAGCATTTTGCAGGCATAAAAACAAGAGATGTTGATATCTGTCGATTTCAGTTCAAACGTGTTACTAAGCTTACTAAAGGGTTATCGGGCCATACTAAACCATTTGGAAGTGGTATACTTTAGTTTTGAGCGAAATCAACAATGTAAGGTCAAAAACACATTGTTGGTCTAAAAGTGATTCTAGCGCTCTGAAAAGCATTTTGCAGGCATAAAAACAAGAAATGTTGATATCTCTGTCAATTTCAATGCAAACGTGTTCCTAAGCTTACCAAAGGGTTATTGGGCCATACTAAACCATTTGGAAGTGGTATACTTTAGTTTTGAGCGAAATCAACAATGTAAGGTCAAAAACACATTGTTGGTCTAAAAGTGATTCTGGCGCTCTGAAAAGCATTTTGCAGGCATAAAAACAAGAGATGTTGATATCTGTCGATTTCAGTTCAAACGTGTTAATAAGCTTACTAAAGGGTTATCGGGCCATACTAAACCATTTGGAAGGGGTATACTTTAGTTTTGAGCGAAATCAACAATGTAAGGTCAAAAACACATTGTTGGTCTAAAAGTGATTCTAGCGCTCTGAAAAGCATTTTGCAGGCATAAAAACAAGAAATGTTGATATCTCTGTCAATTTCAATGCAAACGTGTTCCTAAGCTTACCAAAGGGTTATTGGGCCATACTAAACCATTTGGAAGTGGAATACATTCGTTTTGAGAGAAATCAACAATGTAAGGTCAAAAACACATTGTTGGTCTAAAAGTGATTCTGGCGCTCTGAAAAGCATTTTGCAGGCATAAAAACAAGAGATGTTGATATCTGTCGATTTCAGTTCAAACGTGTTACTAAGCTTACTAAAGGGTTATCGGGCCATACTAAACCATTTGGAAGTGGTATACTTTAGTTTTGAGCGAAATCAACAATGTAAGGTCAAAAACACATTGTTGGTCTAAAAGTGATTCTGGCGCTCTGAAAAGCATTTTGCAGGCATAAAAACAAGAGATGTTGATATCTGTCGATTTCAGTTCAAACGTGTTACTAAGCTTACTAAAGGGTTATCGGGCCATACTAAACCATTTGGAAGTGGTATACTTTAGTTTTGAGCGAAATCAACAATGTAAGGTCAAAAACACATTGTTGGTCTAAAAGTGATTCTAGCGCTCTGAAAAGCATTTTGCAGGCATAAAAAAAAGAAATGTTGATATCTCTGTCAATTTCAATGCAAACGTGTTCCTAAGCTTACCAAAGGGTTATTGGGCCATACTAAACCATTTGGAAGTGGAATACATTCGTTTTGAGAGAAATCAACAATGTAAGGTCAAAAACACATTGTTGGTCTGAAAGTGATTCTAGCGCTCTGAAAAGCATTTTGCAGGCATAAAAACAAGAAATGTTGATATCTCTGTCAATTTCAATGCAAACGTGTTCCTAAGCTTACCAAAGGGTTATTGGGCCATTCTAAACCATTTGGAAGTGGAATACATTCGTTTTGAGAGAAATCAACAATGTAAGGTCAAAAACACATTGTTGGTCTAAAAGTGATTCTGGCGCTCTGAAAAGCATTTTGCAGTCATAAAAACAAGAGATGTTGATATATGTCAATTTCAGTTCAAACGTGTTACTAAGCTTACTAAAGGGTTATCGGGCCATACTAAACCATTTGGAAGTGGAATACATTCGTTTTGAGAGAAATCAACAATGTAAGGTCAAAAACACGTTGTTGGTCGAAAAGTGATTCTGGCGCTCTGAAAAGCATTTTGCAGGCATAAAAACAAGAGATGTTGATATCTGTCGATTTCAGTTCAAACGTGTTACTAAGCTTACTAAAGGGTTATCGGGCCATACTAAACCATTTGGAAGTGGTATACTTTAGTTTTGAGCGAAATCAACAATGTAAGGTCAAAAACACATTGTTGGTCTAAAAGTGATTCTGGCGCTCTGAAAAGCATTTTGCAGGCATAAAAACAAGAGATGTTGATATCTGTCGATTTCAGTTCAAACGTGTTACTAAGCTTACTAAAGGGTTATCGGGCCATACTAAACCATTAGGAAGTGGTATACTTTAGTTTTGAGCGAAATCAACAATGTAAGGTCAAAAACACATTGTTGGTCTAAAAGTGATTCTAGCGCTCTGAAAAGCATTTTGCAGGCATAAAAACAAGAAATGTTGATATCTCTGTCAATTTCAATGCAAACGTGTTCCTAAGCTTACCAAAGGGTTATTGGGCCATACTTAACCATTTGGAAGTGGAATACATTCGTTTTGAGAGAAATCAACAATGTAAGGCCAAAAACACATTGTTGGTCTAAAAGTGATTCTGGCGCTCTGAAAAGCATTTTGCAGGCATAAAAACAAGAGATGTTGATATCTGTCGATTTCAGTTCAAACGTGTTCCTAAGCTTACCAAAGGGTTATTGGGCCATACTAAACCATTTGGAAGTGGAATACATTCGTTTTGAGAGAAATCAACAATGTAAGGTCAAAAACACATTGTTGGTCTAAAAGTGATTCTGGCGCTCTGAAAAGCATTTTGCAGGCATAAAAACAAGAGATGTTGATATCTGTCGATTTCAGTTCAAACGTGTTACTAAGCTTACTAAAGGGTTATCGGGCAATACTAAACCATTTGGAAGTGGTATACTTTAGTTTTGAGCGAAATCAACAATGTAAGGTCAAAAACACATTGTTGGTCTAAAAGTGATTCTGGCGCTCTGAAAAGCATTTTGCAGTCATAAAAACAAGAGATGTTGATATCTGTCAATTTCAGTTCAAACGTGTTACTAAGCTTACTAAAGGGTTATCGGGCCATACTAAACCATTTTGAAGTGGAATACATTCGTTTTGAGAGAAATCAACAATGTGAGGTCAAAAACACGTTGTTGGTCGAAAAGTGATTCTGGCGCTCTGAAAAGCATTTTGCAGGCATAAAAGCAAGAGATGTTGATATCTGTCGATTTCAGTTCAAACGTGTTACTAAGCTTACTAAAGGGTTATCGGGCCATACTAAACCATTTGGAAGTGGTATACTTTAGTTTTGAGCGAAATCAACAATGTAAGGTCAAAAACACATTGTTGGTCTAAAAGTGATTCTGGCGCTCTGAAAAGCATTTTGCAGGCATAAAAACAAGAGATGTTGATATCTGTCGATTTCAGTTCAAACGTGTTACTAAGCTTACTAAAGGGTTATCGGGCCATACTAAACCATTTGGAAGTGGTATACTTTAGTTTTGAGCGAAATCAACAATGTAAGGTCAAAAACACATTGTTGGTCTAAAAGTGATTCTGGCGCTCTGAAAAGCATTTTGCAGGCATAAAAACAAGAGATGTTGATATCTGTCGATTTCAGTTCAAACGTGTTACTAAGCTTACTAAAGGGTTATCGGGCCATACTAAACCATTTGGAAGTGGTATACTTTAGTTTTGAGCGAAATCAACAATGTAAGGTCAAAAACACATTGTTGGTCTAAAAGTGATTCTAGCGCTCTGAAAAGCATTTTGCAGGCATAAAAACAAGAAATGTTGATATCTCTGTCAATTTCAATGCAAACGTGTTCCTAAGCTTACCAAAGGGTTATTGGGCCATACTAAACCATTTGGAAGTGGAATACATTCGTTTTGAGAGAAATCAACAATGTAAGGTCAAAAACACATTGTTGGTCTAAAAGTAATTCTGGCGCTCTGAAAAGCATTTTGCAGGCATAAAAACAAGAGATGTTGATATCTGTCGATTTCAGTTCAAACGTGTTACTAAGCTTACTAAAGGGTTATCGGGCAATACTAAACCATTTGGAAGTGGTATACTTTAGTTTTGAGCGAAATCAACAATGTAAGGTCAAAAACACATTGTTGGTCTAAAAGTGATTCTGGCGCTCTGAAAAGCATTTTGCAGGCATAAAAACAAGAGATGTTGATATCTGTCGATTTCAGTTCAAACGTGTTACTAAGCTTACTAAAGGGTTATCGGGCAATACTAAACCATTTGGAAGTGGTATACTTTAGTTTTGAGCGAAATCAACAATGTAAGGTCAAAAACACATTGTTGGTCTAAAAGTGATTCTGGCGCTCTGAAAAGCATTTTGCAGTCATAAAAACAAGAGATGTTGATATCTGTCAATTTCAGTTCAAACGTGTTCCTAAGCTTACCAAAGGGTTATTGGGCCATACTAAACCATTTGGAAGTGGAATACATTCGTTTTGAGAGAAATCAACAATGTAAGGTCAAAAACACATTGTTGGTCTAAAAGTGATTCTGGCGCTCTGAAAAGCATTTTGCAGGCATAAAAACAAGAGATGTTGATATCTGTCGATTTCAGTTCAAACGTGTTACTAAGCTTACTAAAGGGTTATCGGGCCATACTAAACCATTTGGAAGTGGTATACTTTAGTTTTGAGCGAAATCAACAATGTAAGGTCAAAAACACATTGTTGGTCTAAAAGTGATTCTGGCGCTCTGAAAAGCATTTTGCAGGCATAAAAACAAGAGATGTTGATATCTGTCGATTTCAGTTCAAACGTGTTACTAAGCTTACTAAAGGGTTATCGGGCCATACTAAACCATTTGGAAGTGGTATACTTTAGTTTTGAGCGAAATCAACAATGTAAGGTCAAAAACACATTGTTGGTCTAAAAGTGATTCTAGCGCTCTGAAAAGCATTTTGCAGGCATAAAAAAAAGAAATGTTGATATCTCTGTCAATTTCAATGCAAACGTGTTCCTAAGCTTACCAAAGGGTTATTGGGCCATACTAAACCATTTGGAAGTGGAATACATTCGTTTTGAGAGAAATCAACAATGTAAGGTCAAAAACACATTGTTGGTCTGAAAGTGATTCTAGCGCTCTGAAAAGCATTTTGCAGGCATAAAAACAAGAAATGTTGATATCTCTGTCAATTTCAATGCAAACGTGTTCCTAAGCTTACCAAAGGGTTATTGGGCCATTCTAAACCATTTGGAAGTGGAATACATTCGTTTTGAGAGAAATCAACAATGTAAGGTCAAAAACACAATGTTGGTCTAAAAGTGATTCTGGCGCTCTGAAAAGCATTTTGCAGTCATAAAAACAAGAGATGTTGATATATGTCAATTTCAGTTCAAACGTGTTACTAAGCTTACTAAAGGGTTTTCGGGCCATACTAAACCATTTGGAAGTGGAATACATTCGTTTTGAGAGAAATCAACAATGTAAGGTCAAAAACACGTTGTTGGTCGAAAAGTGATTCTGGCGCTCTGAAAAGCATTTTGCAGGCATAAAAACAAGAGATGTTGATATCTGTCGATTTCAGTTCAAACGTGTTACTAAGCTTACTAAAGGGTTATCGGGCCATACTAAACCATTTGGAAGTGGTATACTTTAGTTTTGAGCGAAATCAACAATGTAAGGTCAAAAACACATTGTTGGTCTAAAAGTGATTCTGGCGCTCTGAAAAGCATTTTGCAGGCATAAAAACAAGAGATGTTGATATCTGTCGATTTCAGTTCAAACGTGTTACTAAGCTTACTAAAGGGTTATCGGGCCATACTAAACCATTTGGAAGTGGTATACTTTAGTTTTGAGCGAAATCAACAATGTAAGGTCAAAAACACATTGTTGGTCTAAAAGTGATTCTAGCGCTCTGAAAAGCATTTTGCAGGCATAAAAACAAGAAATGTTGATATCTCTGTCAATTTCAATGCAAACGTGTTCCTAAGCTTACCAAAGGGTTATTGGGCCATACTAAACCATTTGGAAGTGGAATACATTCGTTTTGAGAGAAATCAACAATGTAAGGCCAAAAACACATTGTTGGTCTAAAAGTGATTCTGGCGCTCTGAAAAGCATTTTGCAGGCATAAAAACAAGAGATGTTGATATCTGTCGATTTCAGTTCAAACGTGTTACTAAGCTTACTAAAGGGTTATCGGGCAATACTAAACCATTTGGAAGTGGTATACTTTAGTTTTGAGCGAAATCAACAATGTAAGGTCAAAAACACATTGTTGGTCTAAAAGTGATTCTAGCGCTCTGAAAAGCATTTTGCAGGCATAAAAACAAGAAATGTTGATATCTCTGTCAATTTCAATGCAAACGTGTTCCTAAGCTTACCAAAGGGTTATTGGGCCATACTAAACCATTTGGAAGTGGAATACATTCGTTTTGAGAGAAATCAACAATGTAAGGTCAAAAACACATTGTTGGTCTAAAAGTGATTCTGGCGCTCTGAAAAGCATTTTGCAGGCATAAAAACAAGAGATGTTGATATCTGTCGATTTCAGTTCAAACGTGTTACTAAGCTTACTAAAGGGTTATCGGGCAATACTAAACCATTTGGAAGTGGTATACTTTAGTTTTGAGCGAAATCAACAATGTAAGGTCAAAAACACATTGTTGGTCTAAAAGTGATTCTGGCGCTCTGAAAAGCATTTTGCAGTCATAAAAACAAGAGATGTTGATATCTGTCAATTTCAGTTCAAACGTGTTACTAAGCTTACTAAAGGGTTATCGGGCCATACTAAACCATTTTGAAGTGGAATACATTCGTTTTGAGAGAAATCAACAATGTGAGGTCAAAAACACGTTGTTGGTCGAAAAGTGATTCTGGCGCTCTGAAAAGCATTTTGCAGGCATAAAAACAAGAGATGTTGATATCTGTCGATTTCAGTTCAAACGTGTTACTAAGCTTACTAAAGGGTTATCGGGCCATACTAAACCATTTGGAAGTGGTATACTTTAGTTTTGAGCGAAATCAACAATGTAAGGTCAAAAACACATTGTTGGTCTAAAAGTGATTCTGGCGCTCTGAAAAGCATTTTGCAGGCATAAAAGCAAGAGATGTTGATATCTGTCGATTTCAGTTCAAACGTGTTACTAAGCTTACTAAAGGGTTATCGGGCCATACTAAACCATTTGGAAGTGGTATACTTTAGTTTTGAGCGAAATCAACAATGTAAGGTCAAAAACACATTGTTGGTCTAAAAGTGATTCTGGCGCTCTGAAAAGCATTTTGCAGGCATAAAAACAAGAGATGTTGATATCTGTCGATTTCAGTTCAAACGTGTTACTAAGCTTACTAAAGGGTTATCGGGCCATACTAAACCATTTGGAAGTGGTATACTTTAGTTTTGAGCGAAATCAACAATGTAAGGTCAAAAACACATTGTTGGTCTAAAAGTGATTCTGGCGCTCTGAAAAGCATTTTGCAGGCATAAAAACAAGAGATGTTGATATCTGTCGATTTCAGTTCAAACGTGTTACTAAGCTTACTAAAGGGTTATCGGGCCATACTAAACCATTTGGAAGTGGTATACTTTAGTTTTGAGCGAAATCAACAATGTAAGGTCAAAAACACATTGTTGGTCTAAAAGTGATTCTAGCGCTCTGAAAAGCATTTTGCAGGCATAAAAACAAGAAATGTTGATATCTCTGTCAATTTCAATGCAAACGTGTTCCTAAGCTTACCAAAGGGTTATTGGGCCATACTAAACCATTTGGAAGTGGAATACATTCGTTTTGAGAGAAATCAACAATGTAAGGTCAAAAACACATTGTTGGTCTAAAAGTGATTCTGGCGCTCTGAAAAGCATTTTGCAGGCATAAAAACAAGAGATGTTGATATCTGTCGATTTCAGTTCAAACGTGTTACTAAGCTTACTAAAGGGTTATCGGGCAATACTAAACCATTTGGAAGTGGTATACTTTAGTTTTGAGCGAAATCAACAATGTAAGGTCAAAAACACATTGTTGGTCTAAAAGTGATTCTGGCGCTCTGAAAAGCATTTTGCAGGCATAAAAACAAGAGATGTTGATATCTGTCGATTTCAGTTCAAACGTGTTACTAAGCTTACTAAAGGGTTATCGGGCAATACTAAACCATTTGGAAGTGGTATACTTTAGTTTTGAGCGAAATCAACAATGTAAGGTCAAAAACACATTGTTGGTCTAAAAGTGATTCTGGCGCTCTGAAAAGCATTTTGCAGTCATAAAAACAAGAGATGTTGATATCTGTCAATTTCAGTTCAAACGTGTTCCTAAGCTTACCAAAGGGTTATTGGGCCATACTAAACCATTTGGAAGTGGAATACATTCGTTTTGAGAGAAATCAACAATGTAAGGTCAAAAACACATTGTTGGTCTAAAAGTGATTCTGGCGCTCTGAAAAGCATTTTGCAGGCATAAAAACAAGAGATGTTGATATCTGTCGATTTCAGTTCAAACGTGTTACTAAGCTTACTAAAGGGTTATCGGGCCATACTAAACCATTTGGAAGTGGTATACTTTAGTTTTGAGCGAAATCAACAATGTAAGGTCAAAAACACATTGTTGGTCTAAAAGTGATTCTGGCGCTCTGAAAAGCATTTTGCAGGCATAAAAACAAGAGATGTTGATATCTGTCGATTTCAGTTCAAACGTGTTACTAAGCTTACTAAAGGGTTATCGGGCCATACTAAACCATTTGGAAGTGGTATACTTTAGTTTTGAGCGAAATCAACAATGTAAGGTCAAAAACACATTGTTGGTCTAAAAGTGATTCTAGCGCTCTGAAAAGCATTTTGCAGGCATAAAAAAAAGAAATGTTGATATCTCTGTCAATTTCAATGCAAACGTGTTCCTAAGCTTACCAAAGGGTTATTGGGCCATACTAAACCATTTGGAAGTGGAATACATTCGTTTTGAGAGAAATCAACAATGTAAGGTCAAAAACACATTGTTGGTCTGAAAGTGATTCTAGCGCTCTGAAAAGCATTTTGCAGGCATAAAAACAAGAAATGTTGATATCTCTGTCAATTTCAATGCAAACGTGTTCCTAAGCTTACCAAAGGGTTATTGGGCCATTCTAAACCATTTGGAAGTGGAATACATTCGTTTTGAGAGAAATCAACAATGTAAGGTCAAAAACACATTGTTGGTCTAAAAGTGATTCTGGCGCTCTGAAAAGCATTTTGCAGTCATAAAAACAAGAGATGTTGATATATGTCAATTTCAGTTCAAACGTGTTACTAAGCTTACTAAAGGGTTATCGGGCCATACTAAACCATTTGGAAGTGGAATACATTCGTTTTGAGAGAAATCAACAATGTAAGGTCAAAAACACGTTGTTGGTCGAAAAGTGATTCTGGCGCTCTGAAAAGCATTTTGCAGGCATAAAAACAAGAGATGTTGATATCTGTCGATTTCAGTTCAAACGTGTTACTAAGCTTACTAAAGGGTTATCGGGCCATACTAAACCATTTGGAAGTGGTATACTTTAGTTTTGAGCGAAATCAACAATGTAAGGTCAAAAACACATTGTTGGTCTAAAAGTGATTCTGGCGCTCTGAAAAGCATTTTGCAGGCATAAAAACAAGAGATGTTGATATCTGTCGATTTCAGTTCAAACGTGTTACTAAGCTTACTAAAGGGTTATCGGGCCATACTAAACCATTTGGAAGTGGTATACTTTAGTTTTGAGCGAAATCAACAATGTAAGGTCAAAAACACATTGTTGGTCTAAAAGTGATTCTAGCGCTCTGAAAAGCATTTTGCAGGCATAAAAACAAGAAATGTTGATATCTCTGTCAATTTCAATGCAAACGTGTTCCTAAGCTTACCAAAGGGTTATTGGGCCATACTAAACCATTTGGAAGTGGAATACATTCGTTTTGAGAGAAATCAACAATGTAAGGCCAAAAACACATTGTTGGTCTAAAAGTGATTCTGGCGCTCTGAAAAGCATTTTGCAGGCATAAAAACAAGAGATGTTGATATCTGTCGATTTCAGTTCAAACGTGTTACTAAGCTTACTAAAGGGTTATCGGGCAATACTAAACCATTTGGAAGTGGTATACTTTAGTTTTGAGCGAAATCAACAATGTAAGGTCAAAAACACATTGTTGGTCTAAAAGTGATTCTGGCGCTCTGAAAAGCATTTTGCAGGCATAAAAACAAGAGATGTTGATATCTGTCGATTTCAGTTCAAACGTGTTACTAAGCTTACTAAAGGGTTATCGGGCAATACTAAACCATTTGGAAGTGGTATACTTTAGTTTTGAGCGAAATCAACAATGTAAGGTCAAAAACACATTGTTGGTCTAAAAGTGATTCTGGCGCTCTGAAAAGCATTTTGCAGTCATAAAAACAAGAGATGTTGATATCTGTCAATTTCAGTTCAAACGTGTTACTAAGCTTACTAAAGGGTTATCGGGCCATACTAAACCATTTTGAAGTGGAATACATTCGTTTTGAGAGAAATCAACAATGTGAGGTCAAAAACACGTTGTTGGTCGAAAAGTGATTCTGGCGCTCTGAAAAGCATTTTGCAGGCATAAAAGCAAGAGATGTTGATATCTGTCGATTTCAGTTCAAACGTGTTACTAAGCTTACTAAAGGGTTATCGGGCCATACTAAACCATTTGGAAGTGGTATACTTTAGTTTTGAGCGAAATCAACAATGTAAGGTCAAAAACACATTGTTGGTCTAAAAGTGATTCTGGCGCTCTGAAAAGCATTTTGCAGGCATAAAAACAAGAGATGTTGATATCTGTCGATTTCAGTTCAAACGTGTTACTAAGCTTACTAAAGGGTTATCGGGCCATACTAAACCATTTGGAAGTGGTATACTTTAGTTTTGAGCGAAATCAACAATGTAAGGTCAAAAACACATTGTTGGTCTAAAAGTGATTCTGGCGCTCTGAAAAGCATTTTGCAGGCATAAAAACAAGAGATGTTGATATCTGTCGATTTCAGTTCAAACGTGTTACTAAGCTTACTAAAGGGTTATCGGGCCATACTAAACCATTTGGAAGTGGTATACTTTAGTTTTGAGCGAAATCAACAATGTAAGGTCAAAAACACATTGTTGGTCTAAAAGTGATTCTAGCGCTCTGAAAAGCATTTTGCAGGCATAAAAACAAGAAATGTTGATATCTCTGTCAATTTCAATGCAAACGTGTTCCTAAGCTTACCAAAGGGTTATTGGGCCATACTAAACCATTTGGAAGTGGAATACATTCGTTTTGAGAGAAATCAACAATGTAAGGCCAAAAACACATTGTTGGTCTAAAAGTGATTCTGGCGCTCTGAAAAGCATTTTGCAGGCATAAAAACAAGAGATGTTGATATCTGTCGATTTCAGTTCAAACGTGTTACTAAGCTTACTAAAGGGTTATCGGGCAATACTAAACCATTTGGAAGTGGTATACTTTAGTTTTGAGCGAAATCAACAATGTAAGGTCAAAAACACATTGTTGGTCTAAAAGTGATTCTAGCGCTCTGAAAAGCATTTTGCAGGCATAAAAACAAGAAATGTTGATATCTCTGTCAATTTCAATGCAAACGTGTTCCTAAGCTTACCAAAGGGTTATTGGGCCATACTAAACCATTTGGAAGTGGAATACATTCGTTTTGAGAGAAATCAACAATGTAAGGTCAAAAACACATTGTTGGTCTAAAAGTGATTCTGGCGCTCTGAAAAGCATTTTGCAGGCATAAAAACAAGAGATGTTGATATCTGTCGATTTCAGTTCAAACGTGTTACTAAGCTTACCAAAGGGTTATCGGGCAATACTAAACCATTTGGAAGTGGTATACTTTAGTTTTGAGCGAAATCAACAATGTAAGGTCAAAAACACATTGTTGGTCTAAAAGTGATTCTGGCGCTCTGAAAAGCATTTTGCAGTCATAAAAACAAGAGATGTTGATATCTGTCAATTTCAGTTCAAACGTGTTACTAAGCTTACTAAAGGGTTATCGGGCCATACTAAACCATTTTGAAGTGGAATACATTCGTTTTGAGAGAAATCAACAATGTGAGGTCAAAAACACGTTGTTGGTCGAAAAGTGATTCTGGCGCTCTGAAAAGCATTTTGCAGGCATAAAAACAAGAGATGTTGATATCTGTCGATTTCAGTTCAAACGTGTTACTAAGCTTACTAAAGGGTTATCGGGCCATACTAAACCATTTGGAAGTGGTATACTTTAGTTTTGAGCGAAATCAACAATGTAAGGTCAAAAACACATTGTTGGTCTAAAAGTGATTCTGGCGCTCTGAAAAGCATTTTGCAGGCATAAAAGCAAGAGATGTTGATATCTGTCGATTTCAGTTCAAACGTGTTACTAAGCTTACTAAAGGGTTATCGGGCCATACTAAACCATTTGGAAGTGGTATACTTTAGTTTTGAGCGAAATCAACAATGTAAGGTCAAAAACACATTGTTGGTCTAAAAGTGATTCTGGCGCTCTGAAAAGCATTTTGCAGGCATAAAAACAAGAGATGTTGATATCTGTCGATTTCAGTTCAAACGTGTTACTAAGCTTACTAAAGGGTTATCGGGCCATACTAAACCATTTGGAAGTGGTATACTTTAGTTTTGAGCGAAATCAACAATGTAAGGTCAAAAACACATTGTTGGTCTAAAAGTGATTCTGGCGCTCTGAAAAGCATTTTGCAGGCATAAAAACAAGAGATGTTGATATCTGTCGATTTCAGTTCAAACGTGTTACTAAGCTTACTAAAGGGTTATCGGGCCATACTAAACCATTTGGAAGTGGTATACTTTAGTTTTGAGCGAAATCAACAATGTAAGGTCAAAAACACATTGTTGGTCTAAAAGTGATTCTAGCGCTCTGAAAAGCATTTTGCAGGCATAAAAACAAGAAATGTTGATATCTCTGTCAATTTCAATGCAAACGTGTTCCTAAGCTTACCAAAGGGTTATTGGGCCATACTAAACCATTTGGAAGTGGAATACATTCGTTTTGAGAGAAATCAACAATGTAAGGTCAAAAACACATTGTTGGTCTAAAAGTGATTCTGGCGCTCTGAAAAGCATTTTGCAGGCATAAAAACAAGAGATGTTGATATCTGTCGATTTCAGTTCAAACGTGTTACTAAGCTTACTAAAGGGTTATCGGGCAATACTAAACCATTTGGAAGTGGTATACTTTAGTTTTGAGCGAAATCAACAATGTAAGGTCAAAAACACATTGTTGGTCTAAAAGTGATTCTGGCGCTCTGAAAAGCATTTTGCAGGCATAAAAACAAGAGATGTTGATATCTGTCGATTTCAGTTCAAACGTGTTACTAAGCTTACTAAAGGGTTATCGGGCAATACTAAACCATTTGGAAGTGGTATACTTTAGTTTTGAGCGAAATCAACAATGTAAGGTCAAAAACACATTGTTGGTCTAAAAGTGATTCTGGCGCTCTGAAAAGCATTTTGCAGTCATAAAAACAAGAGATGTTGATATCTGTCAATTTCAGTTCAAACGTGTTCCTAAGCTTACCAAAGGGTTATTGGGCCATACTAAACCATTTGGAAGTGGAATACATTCGTTTTGAGAGAAATCAACAATGTAAGGTCAAAAACACATTGTTGGTCTAAAAGTGATTCTGGCGCTCTGAAAAGCATTTTGCAGGCATAAAAACAAGAGATGTTGATATCTGTCGATTTCAGTTCAAACGTGTTACTAAGCTTACTAAAGGGTTATCGGGCCATACTAAACCATTTGGAAGTGGTATACTTTAGTTTTGAGCGAAATCAACAATGTAAGGTCAAAAACACATTGTTGGTCTAAAAGTGATTCTGGCGCTCTGAAAAGCATTTTGCAGGCATAAAAACAAGAGATGTTGATATCTGTCGATTTCAGTTCAAACGTGTTACTAAGCTTACTAAAGGGTTATCGGGCCATACTAAACCATTTGGAAGTGGTATACTTTAGTTTTGAGCGAAATCAACAATGTAAGGTCAAAAACACATTGTTGGTCTAAAAGTGATTCTAGCGCTCTGAAAAGCATTTTGCAGGCATAAAAAAAAGAAATGTTGATATCTCTGTCAATTTCAATGCAAACGTGTTCCTAAGCTTACCAAAGGGTTATTGGGCCATACTAAACCATTTGGAAGTGGAATACATTCGTTTTGAGAGAAATCAACAATGTAAGGTCAAAAACACATTGTTGGTCTGAAAGTGATTCTAGCGCTCTGAAAAGCATTTTGCAGGCATAAAAACAAGAAATGTTGATATCTCTGTCAATTTCAATGCAAACGTGTTCCTAAGCTTACCAAAGGGTTATTGGGCCATTCTAAACCATTTGGAAGTGGAATACATTCGTTTTGAGAGAAATCAACAATGTAAGGTCAAAAACACAATGTTGGTCTAAAAGTGATTCTGGCGCTCTGAAAAGCATTTTGCAGTCATAAAAACAAGAGATGTTGATATATGTCAATTTCAGTTCAAACGTGTTACTAAGCTTACTAAAGGGTTTTCGGGCCATACTAAACCATTTGGAAGTGGAATACATTCGTTTTGAGAGAAATCAACAATGTAAGGTCAAAAACACGTTGTTGGTCGAAAAGTGATTCTGGCGCTCTGAAAAGCATTTTGCAGGCATAAAAACAAGAGATGTTGATATCTGTCGATTTCAGTTCAAACGTGTTACTAAGCTTACTAAAGGGTTATCGGGCCATACTAAACCATTTGGAAGTGGTATACTTTAGTTTTGAGCGAAATCAACAATGTAAGGTCAAAAACACATTGTTGGTCTAAAAGTGATTCTGGCGCTCTGAAAAGCATTTTGCAGGCATAAAAACAAGAGATGTTGATATCTGTCGATTTCAGTTCAAACGTGTTACTAAGCTTACTAAAGGGTTATCGGGCCATACTAAACCATTTGGAAGTGGTATACTTTAGTTTTGAGCGAAATCAACAATGTAAGGTCAAAAACACATTGTTGGTCTAAAAGTGATTCTAGCGCTCTGAAAAGCATTTTGCAGGCATAAAAACAAGAAATGTTGATATCTCTGTCAATTTCAATGCAAACGTGTTCCTAAGCTTACCAAAGGGTTATTGGGCCATACTAAACCATTTGGAAGTGGAATACATTCGTTTTGAGAGAAATCAACAATGTAAGGCCAAAAACACATTGTTGGTCTAAAAGTGATTCTGGCGCTCTGAAAAGCATTTTGCAGGCATAAAAACAAGAGATGTTGATATCTGTCGATTTCAGTTCAAACGTGTTACTAAGCTTACTAAAGGGTTATCGGGCAATACTAAACCATTTGGAAGTGGTATACTTTAGTTTTGAGCGAAATCAACAATGTAAGGTCAAAAACACATTGTTGGTCTAAAAGTGATTCTAGCGCTCTGAAAAGCATTTTGCAGGCATAAAAACAAGAAATGTTGATATCTCTGTCAATTTCAATGCAAACGTGTTCCTAAGCTTACCAAAGGGTTATTGGGCCATACTAAACCATTTGGAAGTGGAATACATTCGTTTTGAGAGAAATCAACAATGTAAGGTCAAAAACACATTGTTGGTCTAAAAGTGATTCTGGCGCTCTGAAAAGCATTTTGCAGGCATAAAAACAAGAGATGTTGATATCTGTCGATTTCAGTTCAAACGTGTTACTAAGCTTACTAAAGGGTTATCGGGCAATACTAAACCATTTGGAAGTGGTATACTTTAGTTTTGAGCGAAATCAACAATGTAAGGTCAAAAACACATTGTTGGTCTAAAAGTGATTCTGGCGCTCTGAAAAGCATTTTGCAGTCATAAAAACAAGAGATGTTGATATCTGTCAATTTCAGTTCAAACGTGTTACTAAGCTTACTAAAGGGTTATCGGGCCATACTAAACCATTTTGAAGTGGAATACATTCGTTTTGAGAGAAATCAACAATGTGAGGTCAAAAACACGTTGTTGGTCGAAAAGTGATTCTGGCGCTCTGAAAAGCATTTTGCAGGCATAAAAACAAGAGATGTTGATATCTGTCGATTTCAGTTCAAACGTGTTACTAAGCTTACTAAAGGGTTATCGGGCCATACTAAACCATTTGGAAGTGGTATACTTTAGTTTTGAGCGAAATCAACAATGTAAGGTCAAAAACACATTGTTGGTCTAAAAGTGATTCTGGCGCTCTGAAAAGCATTTTGCAGGCATAAAAGCAAGAGATGTTGATATCTGTCGATTTCAGTTCAAACGTGTTACTAAGCTTACTAAAGGGTTATCGGGCCATACTAAACCATTTGGAAGTGGTATACTTTAGTTTTGAGCGAAATCAACAATGTAAGGTCAAAAACACATTGTTGGTCTAAAAGTGATTCTGGCGCTCTGAAAAGCATTTTGCAGGCATAAAAACAAGAGATGTTGATATCTGTCGATTTCAGTTCAAACGTGTTACTAAGCTTACTAAAGGGTTATCGGGCCATACTAAACCATTTGGAAGTGGTATACTTTAGTTTTGAGCGAAATCAACAATGTAAGGTCAAAAACACATTGTTGGTCTAAAAGTGATTCTGGCGCTCTGAAAAGCATTTTGCAGGCATAAAAACAAGAGATGTTGATATCTGTCGATTTCAGTTCAAACGTGTTACTAAGCTTACTAAAGGGTTATCGGGCCATACTAAACCATTTGGAAGTGGTATACTTTAGTTTTGAGCGAAATCAACAATGTAAGGTCAAAAACACATTGTTGGTCTAAAAGTGATTCTAGCGCTCTGAAAAGCATTTTGCAGGCATAAAAACAAGAAATGTTGATATCTCTGTCAATTTCAATGCAAACGTGTTCCTAAGCTTACCAAAGGGTTATTGGGCCATACTAAACCATTTGGAAGTGGAATACATTCGTTTTGAGAGAAATCAACAATGTAAGGTCAAAAACACATTGTTGGTCTAAAAGTGATTCTGGCGCTCTGAAAAGCATTTTGCAGGCATAAAAACAAGAGATGTTGATATCTGTCGATTTCAGTTCAAACGTGTTACTAAGCTTACTAAAGGGTTATCGGGCAATACTAAACCATTTGGAAGTGGTATACTTTAGTTTTGAGCGAAATCAACAATGTAAGGTCAAAAACACATTGTTGGTCTAAAAGTGATTCTGGCGCTCTGAAAAGCATTTTGCAGGCATAAAAACAAGAGATGTTGATATCTGTCGATTTCAGTTCAAACGTGTTACTAAGCTTACTAAAGGGTTATCGGGCAATACTAAACCATTTGGAAGTGGTATACTTTAGTTTTGAGCGAAATCAACAATGTAAGGTCAAAAACACATTGTTGGTCTAAAAGTGATTCTGGCGCTCTGAAAAGCATTTTGCAGTCATAAAAACAAGAGATGTTGATATCTGTCAATTTCAGTTCAAACGTGTTCCTAAGCTTACCAAAGGGTTATTGGGCCATACTAAACCATTTGGAAGTGGAATACATTCGTTTTGAGAGAAATCAACAATGTAAGGTCAAAAACACATTGTTGGTCTAAAAGTGATTCTGGCGCTCTGAAAAGCATTTTGCAGGCATAAAAACAAGAGATGTTGATATCTGTCGATTTCAGTTCAAACGTGTTACTAAGCTTACTAAAGGGTTATCGGGCCATACTAAACCATTTGGAAGTGGTATACTTTAGTTTTGAGCGAAATCAACAATGTAAGGTCAAAAACACATTGTTGGTCTAAAAGTGATTCTGGCGCTCTGAAAAGCATTTTGCAGGCATAAAAACAAGAGATGTTGATATCTGTCGATTTCAGTTCAAACGTGTTACTAAGCTTACTAAAGGGTTATCGGGCCATACTAAACCATTTGGAAGTGGTATACTTTAGTTTTGAGCGAAATCAACAATGTAAGGTCAAAAACACATTGTTGGTCTAAAAGTGATTCTAGCGCTCTGAAAAGCATTTTGCAGGCATAAAAAAAAGAAATGTTGATATCTCTGTCAATTTCAATGCAAACGTGTTCCTAAGCTTACCAAAGGGTTATTGGGCCATACTAAACCATTTGGAAGTGGAATACATTCGTTTTGAGAGAAATCAACAATGTAAGGTCAAAAACACATTGTTGGTCTGAAAGTGATTCTAGCGCTCTGAAAAGCATTTTGCAGGCATAAAAACAAGAAATGTTGATATCTCTGTCAATTTCAATGCAAACGTGTTCCTAAGCTTACCAAAGGGTTATTGGGCCATTCTAAACCATTTGGAAGTGGAATACATTCGTTTTGAGAGAAATCAACAATGTAAGGTCAAAAACACATTGTTGGTCTAAAAGTGATTCTGGCGCTCTGAAAAGCATTTTGCAGTCATAAAAACAAGAGATGTTGATATATGTCAATTTCAGTTCAAACGTGTTACTAAGCTTACTAAAGGGTTATCGGGCCATACTAAACCATTTGGAAGTGGAATACATTCGTTTTGAGAGAAATCAACAATGTAAGGTCAAAAACACGTTGTTGGTCGAAAAGTGATTCTGGCGCTCTGAAAAGCATTTTGCAGGCATAAAAACAAGAGATGTTGATATCTGTCGATTTCAGTTCAAACGTGTTACTAAGCTTACTAAAGGGTTATCGGGCCATACTAAACCATTTGGAAGTGGTATACTTTAGTTTTGAGCGAAATCAACAATGTAAGGTCAAAAACACATTGTTGGTCTAAAAGTGATTCTGGCGCTCTGAAAAGCATTTTGCAGGCATAAAAACAAGAGATGTTGATATCTGTCGATTTCAGTTCAAACGTGTTACTAAGCTTACTAAAGGGTTATCGGGCCATACTAAACCATTTGGAAGTGGTATACTTTAGTTTTGAGCGAAATCAACAATGTAAGGTCAAAAACACATTGTTGGTCTAAAAGTGATTCTAGCGCTCTGAAAAGCATTTTGCAGGCATAAAAACAAGAAATGTTGATATCTCTGTCAATTTCAATGCAAACGTGTTCCTAAGCTTACCAAAGGGTTATTGGGCCATACTAAACCATTTGGAAGTGGAATACATTCGTTTTGAGAGAAATCAACAATGTAAGGCCAAAAACACATTGTTGGTCTAAAAGTGATTCTGGCGCTCTGAAAAGCATTTTGCAGGCATAAAAACAAGAGATGTTGATATCTGTCGATTTCAGTTCAAACGTGTTACTAAGCTTACTAAAGGGTTATCGGGCAATACTAAACCATTTGGAAGTGGTATACTTTAGTTTTGAGCGAAATCAACAATGTAAGGTCAAAAACACATTGTTGGTCTAAAAGTGATTCTGGCGCTCTGAAAAGCATTTTGCAGGCATAAAAACAAGAGATGTTGATATCTGTCGATTTCAGTTCAAACGTGTTACTAAGCTTACTAAAGGGTTATCGGGCAATACTAAACCATTTGGAAGTGGTATACTTTAGTTTTGAGCGAAATCAACAATGTAAGGTCAAAAACACATTGTTGGTCTAAAAGTGATTCTGGCGCTCTGAAAAGCATTTTGCAGTCATAAAAACAAGAGATGTTGATATCTGTCAATTTCAGTTCAAACGTGTTACTAAGCTTACTAAAGGGTTATCGGGCCATACTAAACCATTTTGAAGTGGAATACATTCGTTTTGAGAGAAATCAACAATGTGAGGTCAAAAACACGTTGTTGGTCGAAAAGTGATTCTGGCGCTCTGAAAAGCATTTTGCAGGCATAAAAGCAAGAGATGTTGATATCTGTCGATTTCAGTTCAAACGTGTTACTAAGCTTACTAAAGGGTTATCGGGCCATACTAAACCATTTGGAAGTGGTATACTTTAGTTTTGAGCGAAATCAACAATGTAAGGTCAAAAACACATTGTTGGTCTAAAAGTGATTCTGGCGCTCTGAAAAGCATTTTGCAGGCATAAAAACAAGAGATGTTGATATCTGTCGATTTCAGTTCAAACGTGTTACTAAGCTTACTAAAGGGTTATCGGGCCATACTAAACCATTTGGAAGTGGTATACTTTAGTTTTGAGCGAAATCAACAATGTAAGGTCAAAAACACATTGTTGGTCTAAAAGTGATTCTGGCGCTCTGAAAAGCATTTTGCAGGCATAAAAACAAGAGATGTTGATATCTGTCGATTTCAGTTCAAACGTGTTACTAAGCTTACTAAAGGGTTATCGGGCCATACTAAACCATTTGGAAGTGGTATACTTTAGTTTTGAGCGAAATCAACAATGTAAGGTCAAAAACACATTGTTGGTCTAAAAGTGATTCTAGCGCTCTGAAAAGCATTTTGCAGGCATAAAAACAAGAAATGTTGATATCTCTGTCAATTTCAATGCAAACGTGTTCCTAAGCTTACCAAAGGGTTATTGGGCCATACTAAACCATTTGGAAGTGGAATACATTCGTTTTGAGAGAAATCAACAATGTAAGGCCAAAAACACATTGTTGGTCTAAAAGTGATTCTGGCGCTCTGAAAAGCATTTTGCAGGCATAAAAACAAGAGATGTTGATATCTGTCGATTTCAGTTCAAACGTGTTACTAAGCTTACTAAAGGGTTATCGGGCAATACTAAACCATTTGGAAGTGGTATACTTTAGTTTTGAGCGAAATCAACAATGTAAGGTCAAAAACACATTGTTGGTCTAAAAGTGATTCTAGCGCTCTGAAAAGCATTTTGCAGGCATAAAAACAAGAAATGTTGATATCTCTGTCAATTTCAATGCAAACGTGTTCCTAAGCTTACCAAAGGGTTATTGGGCCATACTAAACCATTTGGAAGTGGAATACATTCGTTTTGAGAGAAATCAACAATGTAAGGTCAAAAACACATTGTTGGTCTAAAAGTGATTCTGGCGCTCTGAAAAGCATTTTGCAGGCATAAAAACAAGAGATGTTGATATCTGTCGATTTCAGTTCAAACGTGTTACTAAGCTTACTAAAGGGTTATCGGGCAATACTAAACCATTTGGAAGTGGTATACTTTAGTTTTGAGCGAAATCAACAATGTAAGGTCAAAAACACATTGTTGGTCTAAAAGTGATTCTGGCGCTCTGAAAAGCATTTTGCAGTCATAAAAACAAGAGATGTTGATATCTGTCAATTTCAGTTCAAACGTGTTACTAAGCTTACTAAAGGGTTATCGGGCCATACTAAACCATTTTGAAGTGGAATACATTCGTTTTGAGAGAAATCAACAATGTGAGGTCAAAAACACGTTGTTGGTCGAAAAGTGATTCTGGCGCTCTGAAAAGCATTTTGCAGGCATAAAAACAAGAGATGTTGATATCTGTCGATTTCAGTTCAAACGTGTTACTAAGCTTACTAAAGGGTTATCGGGCCATACTAAACCATTTGGAAGTGGTATACTTTAGTTTTGAGCGAAATCAACAATGTAAGGTCAAAAACACATTGTTGGTCTAAAAGTGATTCTGGCGCTCTGAAAAGCATTTTGCAGGCATAAAAGCAAGAGATGTTGATATCTGTCGATTTCAGTTCAAACGTGTTACTAAGCTTACTAAAGGGTTATCGGGCCATACTAAACCATTTGGAAGTGGTATACTTTAGTTTTGAGCGAAATCAACAATGTAAGGTCAAAAACACATTGTTGGTCTAAAAGTGATTCTGGCGCTCTGAAAAGCATTTTGCAGGCATAAAAACAAGAGATGTTGATATCTGTCGATTTCAGTTCAAACGTGTTACTAAGCTTACTAAAGGGTTATCGGGCCATACTAAACCATTTGGAAGTGGTATACTTTAGTTTTGAGCGAAATCAACAATGTAAGGTCAAAAACACATTGTTGGTCTAAAAGTGATTCTGGCGCTCTGAAAAGCATTTTGCAGGCATAAAAACAAGAGATGTTGATATCTGTCGATTTCAGTTCAAACGTGTTACTAAGCTTACTAAAGGGTTATCGGGCCATACTAAACCATTTGGAAGTGGTATACTTTAGTTTTGAGCGAAATCAACAATGTAAGGTCAAAAACACATTGTTGGTCTAAAAGTGATTCTAGCGCTCTGAAAAGCATTTTGCAGGCATAAAAACAAGAAATGTTGATATCTCTGTCAATTTCAATGCAAACGTGTTCCTAAGCTTACCAAAGGGTTATTGGGCCATACTAAACCATTTGGAAGTGGAATACATTCGTTTTGAGAGAAATCAACAATGTAAGGTCAAAAACACATTGTTGGTCTAAAAGTGATTCTGGCGCTCTGAAAAGCATTTTGCAGGCATAAAAACAAGAGATGTTGATATCTGTCGATTTCAGTTCAAACGTGTTACTAAGCTTACTAAAGGGTTATCGGGCAATACTAAACCATTTGGAAGTGGTATACTTTAGTTTTGAGCGAAATCAACAATGTAAGGTCAAAAACACATTGTTGGTCTAAAAGTGATTCTGGCGCTCTGAAAAGCATTTTGCAGGCATAAAAACAAGAGATGTTGATATCTGTCGATTTCAGTTCAAACGTGTTACTAAGCTTACTAAAGGGTTATCGGGCAATACTAAACCATTTGGAAGTGGTATACTTTAGTTTTGAGCGAAATCAACAATGTAAGGTCAAAAACACATTGTTGGTCTAAAAGTGATTCTGGCGCTCTGAAAAGCATTTTGCAGTCATAAAAACAAGAGATGTTGATATCTGTCAATTTCAGTTCAAACGTGTTCCTAAGCTTACCAAAGGGTTATTGGGACATACTAAACCATTTGGAAGTGGAATACATTCGTTTTGAGAGAAATCAACAATGTAAGGTCAAAAACACATTGTTGGTCTAAAAGTGATTCTGGCGCTCTGAAAAGCATTTTGCAGGCATAAAAACAAGAGATGTTGATATCTGTCGATTTCAGTTCAAACGTGTTACTAAGCTTACTAAAGGGTTATCGGGCCATACTAAACCATTTGGAAGTGGTATACTTTAGTTTTGAGCGAAATCAACAATGTAAGGTCAAAAACACATTGTTGGTCTAAAAGTGATTCTGGCGCTCTGAAAAGCATTTTGCAGGCATAAAAACAAGAGATGTTGATATCTGTCGATTTCAGTTCAAACGTGTTACTAAGCTTACTAAAGGGTTATCGGGCCATACTAAACCATTTGGAAGTGGTATACTTTAGTTTTGAGCGAAATCAACAATGTAAGGTCAAAAACACATTGTTGGTCTAAAAGTGATTCTAGCGCTCTGAAAAGCATTTTGCAGGCATAAAAAAAAGAAATGTTGATATCTCTGTCAATTTCAATGCAAACGTGTTCCTAAGCTTACCAAAGGGTTATTGGGCCATACTAAACCATTTGGAAGTGGAATACATTCGTTTTGAGAGAAATCAACAATGTAAGGTCAAAAACACATTGTTGGTCTGAAAGTGATTCTAGCGCTCTGAAAAGCATTTTGCAGGCATAAAAACAAGAAATGTTGATATCTCTGTCAATTTCAATGCAAACGTGTTCCTAAGCTTACCAAAGGGTTATTGGGCCATTCTAAACCATTTGGAAGTGGAATACATTCGTTTTGAGAGAAATCAACAATGTAAGGTCAAAAACACATTGTTGGTCTAAAAGTGATTCTGGCGCTCTGAAAAGCATTTTGCAGTCATAAAAACAAGAGATGTTGATATATGTCAATTTCAGTTCAAACGTGTTACTAAGCTTACTAAAGGGTTATCGGGCCATACTAAACCATTTGGAAGTGGAATACATTCGTTTTGAGAGAAATCAACAATGTAAGGTCAAAAACACGTTGTTGGTCGAAAAGTGATTCTGGCGCTCTGAAAAGCATTTTGCAGGCATAAAAACAAGAGATGTTGATATCTGTCGATTTCAGTTCAAACGTGTTACTAAGCTTACTAAAGGGTTATCGGGCCATACTAAACCATTTGGAAGTGGTATACTTTAGTTTTGAGCGAAATCAACAATGTAAGGTCAAAAACACATTGTTGGTCTAAAAGTGATTCTGGCGCTCTGAAAAGCATTTTGCAGGCATAAAAACAAGAGATGTTGATATCTGTCGATTTCAGTTCAAACGTGTTACTAAGCTTACTAAAGGGTTATCGGGCCATACTAAACCATTTGGAAGTGGTATACTTTAGTTTTGAGCGAAATCAACAATGTAAGGTCAAAAACACATTGTTGGTCTAAAAGTGATTCTAGCGCTCTGAAAAGCATTTTGCAGGCATAAAAACAAGAAATGTTGATATCTCTGTCAATTTCAATGCAAACGTGTTCCTAAGCTTACCAAAGGGTTATTGGGCCATACTAAACCATTTGGAAGTGGAATACATTCGTTTTGAGAGAAATCAACAATGTAAGGCCAAAAACACATTGTTGGTCTAAAAGTGATTCTGGCGCTCTGAAAAGCATTTTGCAGGCATAAAAACAAGAGATGTTGATATCTGTCGATTTCAGTTCAAACGTGTTACTAAGCTTACTAAAGGGTTATCGGGCAATACTAAACCATTTGGAAGTGGTATACTTTAGTTTTGAGCGAAATCAACAATGTAAGGTCAAAAACACATTGTTGGTCTAAAAGTGATTCTGGCGCTCTGAAAAGCATTTTGCAGGCATAAAAACAAGAGATGTTGATATCTGTCGATTTCAGTTCAAACGTGTTACTAAGCTTACTAAAGGGTTATCGGGCAATACTAAACCATTTGGAAGTGGTATACTTTAGTTTTGAGCGAAATCAACAATGTAAGGTCAAAAACACATTGTTGGTCTAAAAGTGATTCTGGCGCTCTGAAAAGCATTTTGCAGTCATAAAAACAAGAGATGTTGATATCTGTCAATTTCAGTTCAAACGTGTTACTAAGCTTACTAAAGGGTTATCGGGCCATACTAAACCATTTTGAAGTGGAATACATTCGTTTTGAGAGAAATCAACAATGTGAGGTCAAAAACACGTTGTTGGTCGAAAAGTGATTCTGGCGCTCTGAAAAGCATTTTGCAGGCATAAAAGCAAGAGATGTTGATATCTGTCGATTTCAGTTCAAACGTGTTACTAAGCTTACTAAAGGGTTATCGGGCCATACTAAACCATTTGGAAGTGGTATACTTTAGTTTTGAGCGAAATCAACAATGTAAGGTCAAAAACACATTGTTGGTCTAAAAGTGATTCTGGCGCTCTGAAAAGCATTTTGCAGGCATAAAAACAAGAGATGTTGATATCTGTCGATTTCAGTTCAAACGTGTTACTAAGCTTACTAAAGGGTTATCGGGCCATACTAAACCATTTGGAAGTGGTATACTTTAGTTTTGAGCGAAATCAACAATGTAAGGTCAAAAACACATTGTTGGTCTAAAAGTGATTCTGGCGCTCTGAAAAGCATTTTGCAGGCATAAAAACAAGAGATGTTGATATCTGTCGATTTCAGTTCAAACGTGTTACTAAGCTTACTAAAGGGTTATCGGGCCATACTAAACCATTTGGAAGTGGTATACTTTAGTTTTGAGCGAAATCAACAATGTAAGGTCAAAAACACATTGTTGGTCTAAAAGTGATTCTAGCGCTCTGAAAAGCATTTTGCAGGCATAAAAACAAGAAATGTTGATATCTCTGTCAATTTCAATGCAAACGTGTTCCTAAGCTTACCAAAGGGTTATTGGGCCATACTAAACCATTTGGAAGTGGAATACATTCGTTTTGAGAGAAATCAACAATGTAAGGTCAAAAACACATTGTTGGTCTAAAAGTGATTCTGGCGCTCTGAAAAGCATTTTGCAGGCATAAAAACAAGAGATGTTGATATCTGTCGATTTCAGTTCAAACGTGTTACTTAGCTTACTAAAGGGTTATCGGGCAATACTAAACCATTTGGAAGTGGTATACTTTAGTTTTGAGCGAAATCAACAATGTAAGGTCAAAAACACATTGTTGGTCTAAAAGTGATTCTGGCGCTCTGAAAAGCATTTTGCAGGCATAAAAACAAGAGATGTTGATATCTGTCGATTTCAGTTCAAACGTGTTACTAAGCTTACTAAAGGGTTATCGGGCAATACTAAACCATTTGGAAGTGGTATACTTTAGTTTTGAGCGAAATCAACAATGTAAGGTCAAAAACACATTGTTGGTCTAAAAGTGATTCTGGCGCTCTGAAAAGCATTTTGCAGTCATAAAAACAAGAGATGTTGATATCTGTCAATTTCAGTTCAAACGTGTTCCTAAGCTTACCAAAGGGTTATTGGGCCATACTAAACCATTTGGAAGTGGAATACATTCGTTTTGAGAGAAATCAACAATGTAAGGTCAAAAACACATTGTTGGTCTAAAAGTGATTCTGGCGCTCTGAAAAGCATTTTGCAGGCATAAAAACAAGAGATGTTGATATCTGTCGATTTCAGTTCAAACGTGTTACTAAGCTTACTAAAGGGTTATCGGGCCATACTAAACCATTTGGAAGTGGTATACTTTAGTTTTGAGCGAAATCAACAATGTAAGGTCAAAAACACATTGTTGGTCTAAAAGTGATTCTGGCGCTCTGAAAAGCATTTTGCAGGCATAAAAACAAGAGATGTTGATATCTGTCGATTTCAGTTCAAACGTGTTACTAAGCTTACTAAAGGGTTATCGGGCCATACTAAACCATTTGGAAGTGGTATACTTTAGTTTTGAGCGAAATCAACAATGTAAGGTCAAAAACACATTGTTGGTCTAAAAGTGATTCTAGCGCTCTGAAAAGCATTTTGCAGGCATAAAAAAAAGAAATGTTGATATCTCTGTCAATTTCAATGCAAACGTGTTCCTAAGCTTACCAAAGGGTTATTGGGCCATACTAAACCATTTGGAAGTGGAATACATTCGTTTTGAGAGAAATCAACAATGTAAGGTCAAAAACACATTGTTGGTCTGAAAGTGATTCTAGCGCTCTGAAAAGCATTTTGCAGGCATAAAAACAAGAAATGTTGATATCTCTGTCAATTTCAATGCAAACGTGTTCCTAAGCTTACCAAAGGGTTATTGGGCCATTCTAAACCATTTGGAAGTGGAATACATTCGTTTTGAGAGAAATCAACAATGTAAGGTCAAAAACACATTGTTGGTCTAAAAGTGATTCTGGCGCTCTGAAAAGCATTTTGCAGTCATAAAAACAAGAGATGTTGATATATGTCAATTTCAGTTCAAACGTGTTACTAAGCTTACTAAAGGGTTATCGGGCCATACTAAACCATTTGGAAGTGGAATACATTCGTTTTGAGAGAAATCAACAATGTAAGGTCAAAAACACGTTGTTGGTCGAAAAGTGATTCTGGCGCTCTGAAAAGCATTTTGCAGGCATAAAAACAAGAGATGTTGATATCTGTCGATTTCAGTTCAAACGTGTTACTAAGCTTACTAAAGGGTTATCGGGCCATACTAAACCATTTGGAAGTGGTATACTTTAGTTTTGAGCGAAATCAACAATGTAAGGTCAAAAACACATTGTTGGTCTAAAAGTGATTCTGGCGCTCTGAAAAGCATTTTGCAGGCATAAAAACAAGAGATGTTGATATCTGTCGATTTCAGTTCAAACGTGTTACTAAGCTTACTAAAGGGTTATCGGGCCATACTAAACCATTTGGAAGTGGTATACTTTAGTTTTGAGCGAAATCAACAATGTAAGGTCAAAAACACATTGTTGGTCTAAAAGTGATTCTAGCGCTCTGAAAAGCATTTTGCAGGCATAAAAACAAGAAATGTTGATATCTCTGTCAATTTCAATGCAAACGTGTTCCTAAGCTTACCAAAGGGTTATTGGGCCATACTAAACCATTTGGAAGTGGAATACATTCGTTTTGAGAGAAATCAACAATGTAAGGCCAAAAACACATTGTTGGTCTAAAAGTGATTCTGGCGCTCTGAAAAGCATTTTGCAGGCATAAAAACAAGAGATGTTGATATCTGTCGATTTCAGTTCAAACGTGTTACTAAGCTTACTAAAGGGTTATCGGGCAATACTAAACCATTTGGAAGTGGTATACTTTAGTTTTGAGCGAAATCAACAATGTAAGGTCAAAAACACATTGTTGGTCTAAAAGTGATTCTAGCGCTCTGAAAAGCATTTTGCAGGCATAAAAACAAGAAATGTTGATATCTCTGTCAATTTCAATGCAAACGTGTTCCTAAGCTTACCAAAGGGTTATTGGGCCATACTAAACCATTTGGAAGTGGAATACATTCGTTTTGAGAGAAATCAACAATGTAAGGTCAAAAACACATTGTTGGTCTAAAAGTGATTCTGGCGCTCTGAAAAGCATTTTGCAGGCATAAAAACAAGAGATGTTGATATCTGTCGATTTCAGTTCAAACGTGTTACTAAGCTTACTAAAGGGTTATCGGGCAATACTAAACCATTTGGAAGTGGTATACTTTAGTTTTGAGCGAAATCAACAATGTAAGGTCAAAAACACATTGTTGGTCTAAAAGTGATTCTGGCGCTCTGAAAAGCATTTTGCAGTCATAAAAACAAGAGATGTTGATATCTGTCAATTTCAGTTCAAACGTGTTACTAAGCTTACTAAAGGGTTATCGGGCCATACTAAACCATTTTGAAGTGGAATACATTCGTTTTGAGAGAAATCAACAATGTGAGGTCAAAAACACGTTGTTGGTCGAAAAGTGATTCTGGCGCTCTGAAAAGCATTTTGCAGGCATAAAAACAAGAGATGTTGATATCTGTCGATTTCAGTTCAAACGTGTTACTAAGCTTACTAAAGGGTTATCGGGCCATACTAAACCATTTGGAAGTGGTATACTTTAGTTTTGAGCGAAATCAACAATGTAAGGTCAAAAACACATTGTTGGTCTAAAAGTGATTCTGGCGCTCTGAAAAGCATTTTGCAGGCATAAAAGCAAGAGATGTTGATATCTGTCGATTTCAGTTCAAACGTGTTACTAAGCTTACTAAAGGGTTATCGGGCCATACTAAACCATTTGGAAGTGGTATACTTTAGTTTTGAGCGAAATCAACAATGTAAGGTCAAAAACACATTGTTGGTCTAAAAGTGATTCTGGCGCTCTGAAAAGCATTTTGCAGGCATAAAAACAAGAGATGTTGATATCTGTCGATTTCAGTTCAAACGTGTTACTAAGCTTACTAAAGGGTTATCGGGCCATACTAAACCATTTGGAAGTGGTATACTTTAGTTTTGAGCGAAATCAACAATGTAAGGTCAAAAACACATTGTTGGTCTAAAAGTGATTCTGGCGCTCTGAAAAGCATTTTGCAGGCATAAAAACAAGAGATGTTGATATCTGTCGATTTCAGTTCAAACGTGTTACTAAGCTTACTAAAGGGTTATCGGGCCATACTAAACCATTTGGAAGTGGTATACTTTAGTTTTGAGCGAAATCAACAATGTAAGGTCAAAAACACATTGTTGGTCTAAAAGTGATTCTAGCGCTCTGAAAAGCATTTTGCAGGCATAAAAACAAGAAATGTTGATATCTCTGTCAATTTCAATGCAAACGTGTTCCTAAGCTTACCAAAGGGTTATTGGGCCATACTAAACCATTTGGAAGTGGAATACATTCGTTTTGAGAGAAATCAACAATGTAAGGTCAAAAACACATTGTTGGTCTAAAAGTGATTCTGGCGCTCTGAAAAGCATTTTGCAGGCATAAAAACAAGAGATGTTGATATCTGTCGATTTCAGTTCAAACGTGTTACTAAGCTTACTAAAGGGTTATCGGGCAATACTAAACCATTTGGAAGTGGTATACTTTAGTTTTGAGCGAAATCAACAATGTAAGGTCAAAAACACATTGTTGGTCTAAAAGTGATTCTGGCGCTCTGAAAAGCATTTTGCAGGCATAAAAACAAGAGATGTTGATATCTGTCGATTTCAGTTCAAACGTGTTACTAAGCTTACTAAAGGGTTATCGGGCAATACTAAACCATTTGGAAGTGGTATACTTTAGTTTTGAGCGAAATCAACAATGTAAGGTCAAAAACACATTGTTGGTCTAAAAGTGATTCTGGCGCTCTGAAAAGCATTTTGCAGGCATAAAAACAAGAGATGTTGATATCTGTCGATTTCAGTTCAAACGTGTTACTAAGCTTACTAAAGGGTTATCGGGCCATACTAAACCATTTGGAAGTGGTATACTTTAGTTTTGAGCGAAATCAACAATGTAAGGTCAAAAACACATTGTTGGTCTAAAAGTGATTCTGGCGCTCTGAAAAGCATTTTGCAGGCATAAAAACAAGAGATGTTGATATCTGTCGATTTCAGTTCAAACGTGTTACTAAGCTTACTAAAGGGTTATCGGGCCATACTAAACCATTTGGAAGTGGTATACTTTAGTTTTGAGCGAAATCAACAATGTAAGGTCAAAAACACATTGTTGGTCTAAAAGTGATTCTAGCGCTCTGAAAAGCATTTTGCAGGCATAAAAAAAAGAAATGTTGATATCTCTGTCAATTTCAATGCAAACGTGTTCCTAAGCTTACCAAAGGGTTATTGGGCCATACTAAACCATTTGGAAGTGGAATACATTCGTTTTGAGAGAAATCAACAATGTAAGGTCAAAAACACATTGTTGGTCTGAAAGTGATTCTAGCGCTCTGAAAAGCATTTTGCAGGCATAAAAACAAGAAATGTTGATATCTCTGTCAATTTCAATGCAAACGTGTTCCTAAGCTTACCAAAGGGTTATTGGGCCATTCTAAACCATTTGGAAGTGGAATACATTCGTTTTGAGAGAAATCAACAATGTAAGGTCAAAAACACATTGTTGGTCTAAAAGTGATTCTGGCGCTCTGAAAAGCATTTTGCAGTCATAAAAACAAGAGATGTTGATATATGTCAATTTCAGTTCAAACGTGTTACTAAGCTTACTAAAGGGTTATCGGGCCATACTAAACCATTTGGAAGTGGAATACATTCGTTTTGAGAGAAATCAACAATGTAAGGTCAAAAACACGTTGTTGGTCGAAAAGTGATTCTGGCGCTCTGAAAAGCATTTTGCAGGCATAAAAACAAGAGATGTTGATATCTGTCGATTTCAGTTCAAACGTGTTACTAAGCTTACTAAAGGGTTATCGGGCCATACTAAACCATTTGGAAGTGGTATACTTTAGTTTTGAGCGAAATCAACAATGTAAGGTCAAAAACACATTGTTGGTCTAAAAGTGATTCTGGCGCTCTGAAAAGCATTTTGCAGGCATAAAAACAAGAGATGTTGATATCTGTCGATTTCAGTTCAAACGTGTTACTAAGCTTACTAAAGGGTTATCGGGCCATACTAAACCATTTGGAAGTGGTATACTTTAGTTTTGAGCGAAATCAACAATGTAAGGTCAAAAACACATTGTTGGTCTAAAAGTGATTCTAGCGCTCTGAAAAGCATTTTGCAGGCATAAAAACAAGAAATGTTGATATCTCTGTCAATTTCAATGCAAACGTGTTCCTAAGCTTACCAAAGGGTTATTGGGCCATACTAAACCATTTGGAAGTGGAATACATTCGTTTTGAGAGAAATCAACAATGTAAGGTCAAAAACACATTGTTGGTCTAAAAGTGATTCTGGCGCTCTGAAAAGCATTTTGCAGGCATAAAAACAAGAGATGTTGATATCTGTCGATTTCAGTTCAAACGTGTTACTAAGCTTACTAAAGGGTTATCGGGCAATACTAAACCATTTGGAAGTGGTATACTTTAGTTTTGAGCGAAATCAACAATGTAAGGTCAAAAACACATTGTTGGTCTAAAAGTGATTCTGGCGCTCTGAAAAGCATTTTGCAGGCATAAAAACAAGAGATGTTGATATCTGTCGATTTCAGTTCAAACGTGTTACTAAGCTTACTAAAGGGTTATCGGGCAATACTAAACCATTTGGAAGTGGTATACTTTAGTTTTGAGCGAAATCAACAATGTAAGGTCAAAAACACATTGTTGGTCTAAAAGTGATTCTGGCGCTCTGAAAAGCATTTTGCAGTCATAAAAACAAGAGATGTTGATATCTGTCAATTTCAGTTCAAACGTGTTCCTAAGCTTACCAAAGGGTTATTGGGCCATACTAAACCATTTGGAAGTGGAATACATTCGTTTTGAGAGAAATCAACAATGTAAGGTCAAAAACACATTGTTGGTCTAAAAGTGATTCTGGCGCTCTGAAAAGCATTTTGCAGGCATAAAAACAAGAGATGTTGATATCTGTCGATTTCAGTTCAAACGTGTTACTAAGCTTACTAAAGGGTTATCGGGCCATACTAAACCATTTGGAAGTGGTATACTTTAGTTTTGAGCGAAATCAACAATGTAAGGTCAAAAACACATTGTTGGTCTAAAAGTGATTCTGGCGCTCTGAAAAGCATTTTGCAGGCATAAAAACAAGAGATGTTGATATCTGTCGATTTCAGTTCAAACGTGTTACTAAGCTTACTAAAGGGTTATCGGGCCATACTAAACCATTTGGAAGTGGTATACTTTAGTTTTGAGCGAAATCAACAATGTAAGGTCAAAAACACATTGTTGGTCTAAAAGTGATTCTAGCGCTCTGAAAAGCATTTTGCAGGCATAAAAAAAAGAAATGTTGATATCTCTGTCAATTTCAATGCAAACGTGTTCCTAAGCTTACCAAAGGGTTATTGGGCCATACTAAACCATTTGGAAGTGGAATACATTCGTTTTGAGAGAAATCAACAATGTAAGGTCAAAAACACATTGTTGGTCTGAAAGTGATTCTAGCGCTCTGAAAAGCATTTTGCAGGCATAAAAACAAGAAATGTTGATATCTCTGTCAATTTCAATGCAAACGTGTTCCTAAGCTTACCAAAGGGTTATTGGGCCATTCTAAACCATTTGGAAGTGGAATACATTCGTTTTGAGAGAAATCAACAATGTAAGGTCAAAAACACATTGTTGGTCTAAAAGTGATTCTGGCGCTCTGAAAAGCATTTTGCAGTCATAAAAACAAGAGATGTTGATATATGTCAATTTCAGTTCAAACGTGTTACTAAGCTTACTAAAGGGTTATCGGGCCATACTAAACCATTTGGAAGTGGAATACATTCGTTTTGAGAGAAATCAACAATGTAAGGTCAAAAACACGTTGTTGGTCGAAAAGTGATTCTGGCGCTCTGAAAAGCATTTTGCAGGCATAAAAACAAGAGATGTTGATATCTGTCGATTTCAGTTCAAACGTGTTACTAAGCTTACTAAAGGGTTATCGGGCCATACTAAACCATTTGGAAGTGGTATACTTTAGTTTTGAGCGAAATCAACAATGTAAGGTCAAAAACACATTGTTGGTCTAAAAGTGATTCTGGCGCTCTGAAAAGCATTTTGCAGGCATAAAAACAAGAGATGTTGATATCTGTCGATTTCAGTTCAAACGTGTTACTAAGCTTACTAAAGGGTTATCGGGCCATACTAAACCATTTGGAAGTGGTATACTTTAGTTTTGAGCGAAATCAACAATGTAAGGTCAAAAACACATTGTTGGTCTAAAAGTGATTCTAGCGCTCTGAAAAGCATTTTGCAGGCATAAAAACAAGAAATGTTGATATCTCTGTCAATTTCAATGCAAACGTGTTCCTAAGCTTACCAAAGGGTTATTGGGCCATACTAAACCATTTGGAAGTGGAATACATTCGTTTTGAGAGAAATCAACAATGTAAGGCCAAAAACACATTGTTGGTCTAAAAGTGATTCTGGCGCTCTGAAAAGCATTTTGCAGGCATAAAAACAAGAGATGTTGATATCTGTCGATTTCAGTTCAAACGTGTTACTAAGCTTACTAAAGGGTTATCGGGCAATACTAAACCATTTGGAAGTGGTATACTTTAGTTTTGAGCGAAATCAACAATGTAAGGTCAAAAACACATTGTTGGTCTAAAAGTGATTCTAGCGCTCTGAAAAGCATTTTGCAGGCATAAAAACAAGAAATGTTGATATCTCTGTCAATTTCAATGCAAACGTGTTCCTAAGCTTACCAAAGGGTTATTGGGCCATACTAAACCATTTGGAAGTGGAATACATTCGTTTTGAGAGAAATCAACAATGTAAGGTCAAAAACACATTGTTGGTCTAAAAGTGATTCTGGCGCTCTGAAAAGCATTTTGCAGGCATAAAAACAAGAGATGTTGATATCTGTCGATTTCAGTTCAAACGTGTTACTAAGCTTACTAAAGGGTTATCGGGCAATACTAAACCATTTGGAAGTGGTATACTTTAGTTTTGAGCGAAATCAACAATGTAAGGTCAAAAACACATTGTTGGTCTAAAAGTGATTCTGGCGCTCTGAAAAGCATTTTGCAGTCATAAAAACAAGAGATGTTGATATCTGTCAATTTCAGTTCAAACGTGTTACTAAGCTTACTAAAGGGTTATCGGGCCATACTAAACCATTTTGAAGTGGAATACATTCGTTTTGAGAGAAATCAACAATGTGAGGTCAAAAACACGTTGTTGGTCGAAAAGTGATTCTGGCGCTCTGAAAAGCATTTTGCAGGCATAAAAACAAGAGATGTTGATATCTGTCGATTTCAGTTCAAACGTGTTACTAAGCTTACTAAAGGGTTATCGGGCCATACTAAACCATTTGGAAGTGGTATACTTTAGTTTTGAGCGAAATCAACAATGTAAGGTCAAAAACACATTGTTGGTCTAAAAGTGATTCTGGCGCTCTGAAAAGCATTTTGCAGGCATAAAAGCAAGAGATGTTGATATCTGTCGATTTCAGTTCAAACGTGTTACTAAGCTTACTAAAGGGTTATCGGGCCATACTAAACCATTTGGAAGTGGTATACTTTAGTTTTGAGCGAAATCAACAATGTAAGGTCAAAAACACATTGTTGGTCTAAAAGTGATTCTGGCGCTCTGAAAAGCATTTTGCAGGCATAAAAACAAGAGATGTTGATATCTGTCGATTTCAGTTCAAACGTGTTACTAAGCTTACTAAAGGGTTATCGGGCCATACTAAACCATTTGGAAGTGGTATACTTTAGTTTTGAGCGAAATCAACAATGTAAGGTCAAAAACACATTGTTGGTCTAAAAGTGATTCTGGCGCTCTGAAAAGCATTTTGCAGGCATAAAAACAAGAGATGTTGATATCTGTCGATTTCAGTTCAAACGTGTTACTAAGCTTACTAAAGGGTTATCGGGCAATACTAAACCATTTGGAAGTGGTATACTTTAGTTTTGAGCGAAATCAACAATGTAAGGTCAAAAACACATTGTTGGTCTAAAAGTGATTCTGGCGCTCTGAAAAGCATTTTGCAGTCATAAAAACAAGAGATGTTGATATCTGTCAATTTCAGTTCAAACGTGTTCCTAAGCTTACCAAAGGGTTATTGGGCCATACTAAACCATTTGGAAGTGGAATACATTCGTTTTGAGAGAAATCAACAATGTAAGGTCAAAAACACATTGTTGGTCTAAAAGTGATTCTGGCGCTCTGAAAAGCATTTTGCAGGCATAAAAACAAGAGATGTTGATATCTGTCGATTTCAGTTCAAACGTGTTACTAAGCTTACTAAAGGGTTATCGGGCCATACTAAACCATTTGGAAGTGGTATACTTTAGTTTTGAGCGAAATCAACAATGTAAGGTCAAAAACACATTGTTGGTCTAAAAGTGATTCTGGCGCTCTGAAAAGCATTTTGCAGGCATAAAAACAAGAGATGTTGATATCTGTCGATTTCAGTTCAAACGTGTTACTAAGCTTACTAAAGGGTTATCGGGCCATACTAAACCATTTGGAAGTGGTATACTTTAGTTTTGAGCGAAATCAACAATGTAAGGTCAAAAACACATTGTTGGTCTAAAAGTGATTCTAGCGCTCTGAAAAGCATTTTGCAGGCATAAAAAAAAGAAATGTTGATATCTCTGTCAATTTCAATGCAAACGTGTTCCTAAGCTTACCAAAGGGTTATTGGGCCATACTAAACCATTTGGAAGTGGAATACATTCGTTTTGAGAGAAATCAACAATGTAAGGTCAAAAACACATTGTTGGTCTGAAAGTGATTCTAGCGCTCTGAAAAGCATTTTGCAGGCATAAAAACAAGAAATGTTGATATCTCTGTCAATTTCAATGCAAACGTGTTCCTAAGCTTACCAAAGGGTTATTGGGCCATTCTAAACCATTTGGAAGTGGAATACATTCGTTTTGAGAGAAATCAACAATGTAAGGTCAAAAACACATTGTTGGTCTAAAAGTGATTCTGGCGCTCTGAAAAGCATTTTGCAGTCATAAAAACAAGAGATGTTGATATATGTCAATTTCAGTTCAAACGTGTTACTAAGCTTACTAAAGGGTTATCGGGCCATACTAAACCATTTGGAAGTGGAATACATTCGTTTTGAGAGAAATCAACAATGTAAGGTCAAAAACACGTTGTTGGTCGAAAAGTGATTCTGGCGCTCTGAAAAGCATTTTGCAGGCATAAAAACAAGAGATGTTGATATCTGTCGATTTCAGTTCAAACGTGTTACTAAGCTTACTAAAGGGTTATCGGGCCATACTAAACCATTTGGAAGTGGTATACTTTAGTTTTGAGCGAAATCAACAATGTAAGGTCAAAAACACATTGTTGGTCTAAAAGTGATTCTGGCGCTCTGAAAAGCATTTTGCAGGCATAAAAACAAGAGATGTTGATATCTGTCGATTTCAGTTCAAACGTGTTACTAAGCTTACTAAAGGGTTATCGGGCCATACTAAACCATTTGGAAGTGGTATACTTTAGTTTTGAGCGAAATCAACAATGTAAGGTCAAAAACACATTGTTGGTCTAAAAGTGATTCTAGCGCTCTGAAAAGCATTTTGCAGGCATAAAAACAAGAAATGTTGATATCTCTGTCAATTTCAATGCAAACGTGTTCCTAAGCTTACCAAAGGGTTATTGGGCCATACTAAACCATTTGGAAGTGGAATACATTCGTTTTGAGAGAAATCAACAATGTAAGGCCAAAAACACATTGTTGGTCTAAAAGTGATTCTGGCGCTCTGAAAAGCATTTTGCAGGCATAAAAACAAGAGATGTTGATATCTGTCGATTTCAGTTCAAACGTGTTACTAAGCTTACTAAAGGGTTATCGGGCAATACTAAACCATTTGGAAGTGGTATACTTTAGTTTTGAGCAAAATCAACAATGTAAGGTCAAAAACACATTGTTGGTCTAAAAGTGATTCTAGCGCTCTGAAAAGCATTTTGCAGGCATAAAAACAAGAAATGTTGATATCTCTGTCAATTTCAATGCAAACGTGTTCCTAAGGTTACCAAAGGGTTATTGGGCCATACTAAACCATTTGGAAGTGGAATACATTCGTTTTGAGAGAAATCAACAATGTAAGGTCAAAAACACATTGTTGGTCTAAAAGTGATTCTGGCGCTCTGAAAAGCATTTTGCAGGCATAAAAACAAGAGATGTTGATATCTGTCGATTTCAGTTCAAACGTGTTACTAAGCTTACTAAAGGGTTATCGGGCAATACTAAACCATTTGGAAGTGGTATACTTTAGTTTTGAGCGAAATCAACAATGTAAGGTCAAAAACACATTGTTGGTCTAAAAGTGATTCTGGCGCTCTGAAAAGCATTTTGCAGTCATAAAAACAAGAGATGTTGATATCTGTCAATTTCAGTTCAAACGTGTTACTAAGCTTACTAAAGGGTTATCGGGCCATACTAAACCATTTTGAAGTGGAATACATTCGTTTTGAGAGAAATCAACAATGTGAGGTCAAAAACACGTTGTTGGTCGAAAAGTGATTCTGGCGCTCTGAAAAGCATTTTGCAGGCATAAAAACAAGAGATGTTGATATCTGTCGATTTCAGTTCAAACGTGTTACTAAGCTTACTAAAGGGTTATCGGGCCATACTAAACCATTTGGAAGTGGTATACTTTAGTTTTGAGCGAAATCAACAATGTAAGGTCAAAAACACATTGTTGGTCTAAAAGTGATTCTGGCGCTCTGAAAAGCATTTTGCAGGCATAAAAGCAAGAGATGTTGATATCTGTCGATTTCAGTTCAAACGTGTTACTAAGCTTACTAAAGGGTTATCGGGCAATACTAAACCATTTGGAAGTGGTATACTTTAGTTTTGAGCGAAATCAACAATGTAAGGTCAAAAACACATTGTTGGTCTAAAAGTGATTCTGGCGCTCTGAAAAGCATTTTGCAGTCATAAAAACAAGAGATGTTGATATCTGTCAATTTCAGTTCAAACGTGTTCCTAAGCTTACCAAAGGGTTATTGGGCCATACTAAACCATTTGGAAGTGGAATACATTCGTTTTGAGAGAAATCAACAATGTAAGGTCAAAAACACATTGTTGGTCTAAAAGTGATTCTGGCGCTCTGAAAAGCATTTTGCAGGCATAAAAACAAGAGATGTTGATATCTGTCGATTTCAGTTCAAACGTGTTACTAAGCTTACTAAATGGTTATCGGGCCATACTAAACCATTTGGAAGTGGTATACTTTAGTTTTGAGCGAAATCAACAATGTAAGGTCAAAAACACATTGTTGGTCTAAAAGTGATTCTGGCACTCTGAAAAGCATTTTGCAGGCATAAAAAAAAGAAATGTTGATATCTCTGTCAATTTCAATGCAAACGTGTTCCTAAGCTTACCAAAGGGTTATTGGGCCATACTAAACCATTTGGAAGTGGAATACATTCGTTTTGAGAGAAATCAACAATGTAAGGTCAAAAACACATTGTTGGTCTGAAAGTGATTCTAGCGCTCTGAAAAGCATTTTGCAGGCATAAAAACAAGAAATGTTGATATCTCTGTCAATTTCAATGCAAACGTGTTCCTAAGCTTACCAAAGGGTTATTGGGCCATTCTAAACCATTTGGAAGTGGAATACATTCGTTTTGAGAGAAATCAACAATGTAAGGTCAAAAACACATTGTTGGTCTAAAAGTGATTCTGGCGCTCTGAAAAGCATTTTGCAGTCATAAAAACAAGAGATGTTGATATATGTCAATTTCAGTTCAAACGTGTTACTAAGCTTACTAAAGGGTTATCGGGCCATACTAAACCATTTGGAAGTGGAATACATTCGTTTTGAGAGAAATCAACAATGTAAGGTCAAAAACACGTTGTTGGTCGAAAAGTGATTCTGGCGCTCTGAAAAGCATTTTGCAGGCATAAAAACAAGAGATGTTGATATCTGTCGATTTCAGTTCAAACGTGTTACTAAGCTTACTAAAGGGTTATCGGGCCATACTAAACCATTTGGAAGTGGTATACTTTAGTTTTGAGCGAAATCAACAATGTAAGGTCAAAAACACATTGTTGGTCTAAAAGTGATTCTGGCGCTCTGAAAAGCATTTTGCAGGCATAAAAACAAGAGATGTTGATATCTGTCGATTTCAGTTCAAACGTGTTACTAAGCTTACTAAAGGGTTATCGGGCCATACTAAACCATTTGGAAGTGGTATACTTTAGTTTTGAGCGAAATCAACAATGTAAGGTCAAAAACACATTGTTGGTCTAAAAGTGATTCTAGCGCTCTGAAAAGCATTTTGCAGGCATAAAAACAAGAAATGTTGATATCTCTGTCAATTTCAATGCAAACGTGTTCCTAAGCTTACCAAAGGGTTATTGGGCCATACTAAACCATTTGGAAGTGGAATACATTCGTTTTGAGAGAAATCAACAATGTAAGGCCAAAAACACATTGTTGGTCTAAAAGTGATTCTGGCGCTCTGAAAAGCATTTTGCAGGCATAAAAACAAGAGATGTTGATATCTGTCGATTTCAGTTCAAACGTGTTACTAAGCTTACTAAAGGGTTATCGGGCAATACTAAACCATTTGGAAGTGGTATACTTTAGTTTTGAGCGAAATCAACAATGTAAGGTCAAAAACACATTGTTGGTCTAAAAGTGATTCTAGCGCTCTGAAAAGCATTTTGCAGGCATAAAAACAAGAAATGTTGATATCTCTGTCAATTTCAATGCAAACGTGTTCCTAAGCTTACCAAAGGGTTATTGGGCCATACTAAACCATTTGGAAGTGGAATACATTCGTTTTGAGAGAAATCAACAATGTAAGGTCAAAAACACATTGTTGGTCTAAAAGTGATTCTGGCGCTCTGAAAAGCATTTTGCAGGCATAAAAACAAGAGATGTTGATATCTGTCGATTTCAGTTCAAACGTGTTACTAAGCTTACTAAAGGGTTATCGGGCAATACTAAACCATTTGGAAGTGGTATACTTTAGTTTTGAGCGAAATCAACAATGTAAGGTCAAAAACACATTGTTGGTCTAAAAGTGATTCTGGCGCTCTGAAAAGCATTTTGCAGTCATAAAAACAAGAGATGTTGATATCTGTCAATTTCAGTTCAAACGTGTTACTAAGCTTACTAAAGGGTTATCGGGCCATACTAAACCATTTTGAAGTGGAATACATTCGTTTTGAGAGAAATCAACAATGTGAGGTCAAAAACACGTTGTTGGTCGAAAAGTGATTCTGGCGCTCTGAAAAGCATTTTGCAGGCATAAAAACAAGAGATGTTGATATCTGTCGATTTCAGTTCAAACGTGTTACTAAGCTTACTAAAGGGTTATCGGGCCATACTAAACCATTTGGAAGTGGTATACTTTAGTTTTGAGCGAAATCAACAATGTAAGGTCAAAAACACATTGTTGGTCTAAAAGTGATTCTGGCGCTCTGAAAAGCATTTTGCAGGCATAAAAGCAAGAGATGTTGATATCTGTCGATTTCAGTTCAAACGTGTTACTAAGCTTACTAAAGGGTTATCGGGCCATACTAAACCATTTGGAAGTGGTATACTTTAGTTTTGAGCGAAATCAACAATGTAAGGTCAAAAACACATTGTTGGTCTAAAAGTGATTCTGGCGCTCTGAAAAGCATTTTGCAGGCATAAAAACAAGAGATGTTGATATCTGTCGATTTCAGTTCAAACGTGTTACTAAGCTTACTAAAGGGTTATCGGGCCATACTAAACCATTTGGAAGTGGTATACTTTAGTTTTGAGCGAAATCAACAATGTAAGGTCAAAAACACATTGTTGGTCTAAAAGTGATTCTGGCGCTCTGAAAAGCATTTTGCAGGCATAAAAACAAGAGATGTTGATATCTGTCGATTTCAGTTCAAACGTGTTACTAAGCTTACTAAAGGGTTATCGGGCCATACTAAACCATTTGGAAGTGGTATACTTTAGTTTTGAGCGAAATCAACAATGTAAGGTCAAAAACACATTGTTGGTCTAAAAGTGATTCTAGCGCTCTGAAAAGCATTTTGCAGGCATAAAAACAAGAAATGTTGATATCTCTGTCAATTTCAATGCAAACGTGTTCCTAAGCTTACCAAAGGGTTATTGGGCCATACTAAACCATTTGGAAGTGGAATACATTCGTTTTGAGAGAAATCAACAATGTAAGGTCAAAAACACATTGTTGGTCTAAAAGTGATTCTGGCGCTCTGAAAAGCATTTTGCAGGCATAAAAACAAGAGATGTTGATATCTGTCGATTTCAGTTCAAACGTGTTACTAAGCTTACTAAAGGGTTATCGGGCAATACTAAACCATTTGGAAGTGGTATACTTTAGTTTTGAGCGAAATCAACAATGTAAGGTCAAAAACACATTGTTGGTCTAAAAGTGATTCTGGCGCTCTGAAAAGCATTTTGCAGGCATAAAAACAAGAGATGTTGATATCTGTCGATTTCAGTTCAAACGTGTTACTAAGCTTACTAAAGGGTTATCGGGCAATACTAAACCATTTGGAAGTGGTATACTTTAGTTTTGAGCGAAATCAACAATGTAAGGTCAAAAACACATTGTTGGTCTAAAAGTGATTCTGGCGCTCTGAAAAGCATTTTGCAGTCATAAAAACAAGAGATGTTGATATCTGTCAATTTCAGTTCAAACGTGTTACTAAGCTTACTAAAGGGTTATCGGGCCATACTAAACCATTTTGAAGTGGAATACATTCGTTTTGAGAGAAATCAACAATGTGAGGTCAAAAACACGTTGTTGGTCGAAAAGTGATTCTGGCGCTCTGAAAAGCATTTTGCAGGCATAAAAACAAGAGATGTTGATATCTGTCGATTTCAGTTCAAACGTGTTACTAAGCTTACTAAAGGGTTATCGGGCCATACTAAACCATTTGGAAGTGGTATACTTTAGTTTTGAGCGAAATCAACAATGTAAGGTCAAAAACACATTGTTGGTCTAAAAGTGATTCTGGCGCTCTGAAAAGCATTTTGCAGGCATAAAAGCAAGAGATGTTGATATCTGTCGATTTCAGTTCAAACGTGTTACTAAGCTTACTAAAGGGTTATCGGGCCATACTAAACCATTTGGAAGTGGTATACTTTAGTTTTGAGCGAAATCAACAATGTAAGGTCAAAAACACATTGTTGGTCTAAAAGTGATTCTGGCGCTCTGAAAAGCATTTTGCAGGCATAAAAACAAGAGATGTTGATATCTGTCGATTTCAGTTCAAACGTGTTACTAAGCTTACTAAAGGGTTATCGGGCCATACTAAACCATTTGGAAGTGGTATACTTTAGTTTTGAGCGAAATCAACAATGTAAGGTCAAAAACACATTGTTGGTCTAAAAGTGATTCTGGCGCTCTGAAAAGCATTTTGCAGGCATAAAAACAAGAGATGTTGATATCTGTCGATTTCAGTTCAAACGTGTTACTAAGCTTACTAAAGGGTTATCGGGCCATACTAAACCATTTGGAAGTGGTATACTTTAGTTTTGAGCGAAATCAACAATGTAAGGTCAAAAACACATTGTTGGTCTAAAAGTGATTCTAGCGCTCTGAAAAGCATTTTGCAGGCATAAAAACAAGAAATGTTGATATCTCTGTCAATTTCAATGCAAACGTGTTCCTAAGCTTACCAAAGGGTTATTGGGCCATACTAAACCATTTGGAAGTGGAATACATTCGTTTTGAGAGAAATCAACAATGTAAGGTCAAAAACACATTGTTGGTCTAAAAGTGATTCTGGCGCTCTGAAAAGCATTTTGCAGGCATAAAAACAAGAGATGTTGATATCTGTCGATTTCAGTTCAAACGTGTTACTAAGCTTACTAAAGGGTTATCGGGCAATACTAAACCATTTGGAAGTGGTATACTTTAGTTTTGAGCGAAATCAACAATGTAAGGTCGAAAACACATTGTTGGTCTAAAAGTGATTCTGGCGCTCTGAAAAGCATTTTGCAGGCATAAAAACAAGAGATGTTGATATCTGTCGATTTCAGTTCAAACGTGTTACTAAGCTTACTAAAGGGTTATCGGGCCATACTAAACCATTTGGAAGTGGTATACTTTAGTTTTGAGCGAAATCAACAATGTAAGGTCAAAAACACATTGTTGGTCTAAAAGTGATTCTAGCGCTCTGAAAAGCATTTTGCAGGCATAAAAACAAGAAATGTTGATATCTCTGTCAATTTCAATGCAAACGTGTTCCTAAGCTTACCAAAGGGTTATTGGGCCATACTAAACCATTTGGAAGTGGAATACATTCGTTTTGAGAGAAATCAACAATGTAAGGCCAAAAACACATTGTTGGTCTAAAAGTGATTCTGGCGCTCTGAAAAGCATTTTGCAGGCATAAAAACAAGAGATGTTGATATCTGTCGATTTCAGTTCAAACGTGTTACTAAGCTTACTAAAGGGTTATCGGGCAATACTAAACCATTTGGAAGTGGTATACTTTAGTTTTGAGCGAAATCAACAATGTAAGGTCAAAAACACATTGTTGGTCTAAAAGTGATTCTGGCGCTCTGAAAAGCATTTTGCAGGCATAAAAACAAGAGATGTTGATATCTGTCGATTTCAGTTCAAACGTGTTACTAAGCTTACTAAAGGGTTATCGGGCAATACTAAACCATTTGGAAGTGGTATACTTTAGTTTTGAGCGAAATCAACAATGTAAGGTCAAAAACACATTGTTGGTCTAAAAGTGATTCTGGCGCTCTGAAAAGCATTTTGCAGTCATAAAAACAAGAGATGTTGATATCTGTCAATTTCAGTTCAAACGTGTTACTAAGCTTACTAAAGGGTTATCGGGCCATACTAAACCATTTTGAAGTGGAATACATTCGTTTTGAGAGAAATCAACAATGTGAGGTCAAAAACACGTTGTTGGTCGAAAAGTGATTCTGGCGCTCTGAAAAGCATTTTGCAGGCATAAAAACAAGAGATGTTGATATCTGTCGATTTCAGTTCAAACGTGTTACTAAGCTTACTAAAGGGTTATCGGGCCATACTAAACCATTTGGAAGTGGTATACTTTAGTTTTGAGCGAAATCAACAATGTAAGGTCAAAAACACATTGTTGGTCTAAAAGTGATTCTGGCGCTCTGAAAAGCATTTTGCAGGCATAAAAGCAAGAGATGTTGATATCTGTCGATTTCAGTTCAAACGTGTTACTAAGCTTACTAAAGGGTTATCGGGCCATACTAAACCATTTGGAAGTGGTATACTTTAGTTTTGAGCGAAATCAACAATGTAAGGTCAAAAACACATTGTTGGTCTAAAAGTGATTCTGGCGCTCTGAAAAGCATTTTACAGGCATAAAAACAAGAGATGTTGATATCTGTCGATTTCAGTTCAAACGTGTTACTAAGCTTACTAAAGGGTTATCGGGCCATACTAAACCATTTGGAAGTGGTATACTTTAGTTTTGAGCGAAATCAACAATGTAAGGTCAAAAACACATTGTTGGTCTAAAAGTGATTCTGGCGCTCTGAAAAGCATTTTGCAGGCATAAAAACAAGAGATGTTGATATCTGTCGATTTCAGTTCAAACGTGTTACTAAGCTTACTAAAGGGTTATCGGGCCATACTAAACCATTTGGAAGTGGTATACTTTAGTTTTGAGCAAAATCAACAATGTAAGGTCAAAAACACATTGTTGGTCTAAAAGTGATTCTGGCGCTCTGAAAAGCATTTTGCAGGCATAAAAACAAGAGATGTTAACATCTGTCGATTTCAGTTCAAACGTGTTACTAAGCTTACTAAAGGGTTATCGGGCCATACTAAACCATTTGGAAGTGGTATACTTTAGTTTTGAGCGAAATCAACAATGTAAGGTCAAAAACACATTGTTGGTCTAAAAGTGATTCTAGCGCTCTGAAAAGCATTTTGCAGGCATAAAAACAAGAAATGTTGATATCTCTGTCAATTTCAATGCAAACGTGTTCCTAAGCTTACCAAAGGGTTATTGGGCCATACTAAACCATTTGGAAGTGGAATACATTCGTTTTGAGAGAAATCAACAATGTAAGGTCAAAAACACATTGTTGGTCTAAAAGTGATTCTGGCGCTCTGAAAAGCATTTTGCAGGCATAAAAACAAGAGATGTTGATATCTGTCGATTTCAGTTCAAACGTGTTACTAAGCTTACTAAAGGGTTATCGGGCAATACTAAACCATTTGGAAGTGGTATACTTTAGTTTTGAGCGAAATCAACAATGTAAGGTCGAAAACACATTGTTGGTCTAAAAGTGATTCTGGCGCTCTGAAAAGCATTTTGCAGGCATAAAAACAAGAGATGTTGATATCTGTCGATTTCAGTTCAAACGTGTTACTAAGCTTACTAAAGGGTTATCGGGCCATACTAAACCATTTGGAAGTGGTATACTTTAGTTTTGAGCGAAATCAACAATGTAAGGTCAAAAACACATTGTTGGTCTAAAAGTGATTCTGGCGCTCTGAAAAGCATTTTGCAGGCATAAAAACAAGAGATGTTGATATCTGTCGATTTCAGTTCAAACGTGTTACTAAGCTTACTAAAGGGTTATCGGGCCATACTAAACCATTTGGAAGTGGTATACTTTAGTTTTGAGCGAAATCAACAATGTAAGGTCAAAAACACATTGTTGGTCTAAAAGTGATTCTGGCGCTCTGAAAAGCATTTTGCAGGCATAAAAACAAGAGATGTTGATATCTGTCGATTTCAGTTCAAACGTGTTACTAAGCTTACTAAAGGGTTATCGGGCCATACTAAACCATTTGGAAGTGGTATACTTTAGTTTTGAGCGAAATCAACAATGTAAGGTCAAAAACACATTGTTGGTCTAAAAGTGATTCTGGCGCTCTGAAAAGCATTTTGCAGGCATAAAAACAAGAGATGTTAACATCTGTCGATTTCAGTTCAAACGTGTTACTAAGCTTACTAAAGGGTTATCGGGCCATACTAAACCATTTGGAAGTGGTATACTTTAGTTTTGAGCGAAATCAACAATGTAAGGTCAAAAACACATTGTTGGTCTAAAAGTGATTCTAGCGCTCTGAAAAGCATTTTGCAGGCATAAAAACAAGAAATGTTGATATCTCTGTCAATTTCAATGCAAACGTGTTCCTAAGCTTACCAAAGGGTTATTGGGCCATACTAAACCATTTGGAAGTGGAATACATTCGTTTTGAGAGAAATCAACAATGTAAGGTCAAAAACACATTGTTGGTCTAAAAGTGATTCTGGCGCTCTGAAAAGCATTTTGCAGGCATAAAAACAAGAGATGTTGATATCTGTCGATTTCAGTTCAAACGTGTTACTAAGCTTACTAAAGGGTTATCGGGCAATACTAAACCATTTGGAAGTGGTATACTTTAGTTTTGAGCGAAATCAACAATGTAAGGTCGAAAACACATTGTTGGTCTAAAAGTGATTCTGGCGCTCTGAAAAGCATTTTGCAGGCATAAAAACAAGAGATGTTGATATCTGTCGATTTCAGTTCAAACGTGTTACTAAGCTTACTAAAGGGTTATCGGGCCATACTAAACCATTTGGAAGTGGTATACTTTAGTTTTGAGCGAAATCAACAATGTAAGGTCAAAAACACATTGTTGGTCTAAAAGTGATTCTAGCGCTCTGAAAAGCATTTTGCAGGCATAAAAACAAGAAATGTTGATATCTCTGTCAATTTCAATGCAAACGTGTTCCTAAGCTTACCAAAGGGTTATTGGGCCATACTAAACCATTTGGAAGTGGAATACATTCGTTTTGAGAGAAATCAACAATGTAAGGCCAAAAACACATTGTTGGTCTAAAAGTGATTCTGGCGCTCTGAAAAGCATTTTGCAGGCATAAAAACAAGAGATGTTGATATCTGTCGATTTCAGTTCAAACGTGTTACTAAGCTTACTAAAGGGTTATCGGGCAATACTAAACCATTTGGAAGTGGTATACTTTAGTTTTGAGCGAAATCAACAATGTAAGGTCAAAAACACATTGTTGGTCTAAAAGTGATTCTAGCGCTCTGAAAAGCATTTTGCAGGCATAAAAACAAGAAATGTTGATATCTCTGTCAATTTCAATGCAAACGTGTTCCTAAGCTTACCAAAGGGTTATTGGGCCATACTAAACCATTTGGAAGTGGAATACATTCGTTTTGAGAGAAATCAACAATGTAAGGTCAAAAACACATTGTTGGTCTAAAAGTGATTCTGGCGCTCTGAAAAGCATTTTGCAGGCATAAAAACAAGAGATGTTGATATCTGTCGATTTCAGTTCAAACGTGTTACTAAGCTTACTAAAGGGTTATCGGGCAATACTAAACCATTTGGAAGTGGTATACTTTAGTTTTGAGCGAAATCAACAATGTAAGGTCAAAAACACATTGTTGGTCTAAAAGTGATTCTGGCGCTCTGAAAAGCATTTTGCAGTCATAAAAACAAGAGATGTTGATATCTGTCAATTTCAGTTCAAACGTGTTACTAAGCTTACTAAAGGGTTATCGGGCCATACTAAACCATTTTGAAGTGGAATACATTCGTTTTGAGAGAAATCAACAATGTGAGGTCAAAAACACGTTGTTGGTCGAAAAGTGATTCTGGCGCTCTGAAAAGCATTTTGCAGGCATAAAAACAAGAGATGTTGATATCTGTCGATTTCAGTTCAAACGTGTTACTAAGCTTACTAAAGGGTTATCGGGCCATACTAAACCATTTGGAAGTGGTATACTTTAGTTTTGAGCGAAATCAACAATGTAAGGTCAAAAACACATTGTTGGTCTAAAAGTGATTCTGGCGCTCTGAAAAGCATTTTGCAGGCATAAAAGCAAGAGATGTTGATATCTGTCGATTTCAGTTCAAACGTGTTACTAAGCTTACTAAAGGGTTATCGGGCCATACTAAACCATTTGGAAGTGGTATACTTTAGTTTTGAGCGAAATCAACAATGTAAGGTCAAAAACACATTGTTGGTCTAAAAGTGATTCTGGCGCTCTGAAAAGCATTTTGCAGGCATAAAAACAAGAGATGTTGATATCTGTCGATTTCAGTTCAAACGTGTTACTAAGCTTACTAAAGGGTTATCGGGCCATACTAAACCATTTGGAAGTGGTATACTTTAGTTTTGAGCGAAATCAACAATGTAAGGTCAAAAACACATTGTTGGTCTAAAAGTGATTCTGGCGCTCTGAAAAGCATTTTGCAGGCATAAAAACAAGAGATGTTGATATCTGTCGATTTCAGTTCAAACGTGTTACTAAGCTTACTAAAGGGTTATCGGGCCATACTAAACCATTTGGAAGTGGTATACTTTAGTTTTGAGCAAAATCAACAATGTAAGGTCAAAAACACATTGTTGGTCTAAAAGTGATTCTGGCGCTCTGAAAAGCATTTTGCAGGCATAAAAACAAGAGATGTTAACATCTGTCGATTTCAGTTCAAACGTGTTACTAAGCTTACTAAAGGGTTATCGGGCCATACTAAACCATTTGGAAGTGGTATACTTTAGTTTTGAGCGAAATCAACAATGTAAGGTCAAAAACACATTGTTGGTCTAAAAGTGATTCTAGCGCTCTGAAAAGCATTTTGCAGGCATAAAAACAAGAAATGTTGATATCTCTGTCAATTTCAATGCAAACGTGTTCCTAAGCTTACCAAAGGGTTATTGGGCCATACTAAACCATTTGGAAGTGGAATACATTCGTTTTGAGAGAAATCAACAATGTAAGGTCAAAAACACATTGTTGGTCTAAAAGTGATTCTGGCGCTCTGAAAAGCATTTTGCAGGCATAAAAACAAGAGATGTTGATATCTGTCGATTTCAGTTCAAACGTGTTACTAAGCTTACTAAAGGGTTATCGGGCAATACTAAACCATTTGGAAGTGGTATACTTTAGTTTTGAGCGAAATCAACAATGTAAGGTCGAAAACACATTGTTGGTCTAAAAGTGATTCTGGCGCTCTGAAAAGCATTTTGCAGGCATAAAAACAAGAGATGTTGATATCTGTCGATTTCAGTTCAAACGTGTTACTAAGCTTACTAAAGGGTTATCGGGCCATACTAAACCATTTGGAAGTGGTATACTTTAGTTTTGAGCGAAATCAACAATGTAAGGTCAAAAACACATTGTTGGTCTAAAAGTGATTCTAGCGCTCTGAAAAGCATTTTGCAGGCATAAAAACAAGAAATGTTGATATCTCTGTCAATTTCAATGCAAACGTGTTCCTAAGCTTACCAAAGGGTTATTGGGCCATACTAAACCATTTGGAAGTGGAATACATTCGTTTTGAGAGAAATCAACAATGTAAGGTCAAAAACACATTGTTGGTCTAAAAGTGATTCTGGCGCTCTGAAAAGCATTTTGCAGGCATAAAAACAAGAGATGTTGATATCTGTCGATTTCAGTTCAAACGTGTTACTAAGCTTACTAAAGGGTTATCGGGCAATACTAAACCATTTGGAAGTGGTATACTTTAGTTTTGAGCGAAATCAACAATGTAAGGTCGAAAACACATTGTTGGTCTAAAAGTGATTCTGGCGCTCTGAAAAGCATTTTGCAGGCATAAAAACAAGAGATGTTGATATCTGTCGATTTCAGTTCAAACGTGTTACTAAGCTTACTAAAGGGTTATCGGGCCATACTAAACCATTTGGAAGTGGTATACTTTAGTTTTGAGCGAAATCAACAATGTAAGGTCAAAAACACATTGTTGGTCTAAAAGTGATTCTAGCGCTCTGAAAAGCATTTTGCAGGCATAAAAACAAGAAATGTTGATATCTCTGTCAATTTCAATGCAAACGTGTTCCTAAGCTTACCAAAGGGTTATTGGGCCATACTAAACCATTTGGAAGTGGAATACATTCGTTTTGAGAGAAATCAACAATGTAAGGCCAAAAACACATTGTTGGTCTAAAAGTGATTCTGGCGCTCTGAAAAGCATTTTGCAGGCATAAAAACAAGAGATGTTGATATCTGTCGATTTCAGTTCAAACGTGTTACTAAGCTTACTAAAGGGTTATCGGGCAATACTAAACCATTTGGAAGTGGTATACTTTAGTTTTGAGCGAAATCAACAATGTAAGGTCAAAAACACATTGTTGGTCTAAAAGTGATTCTAGCGCTCTGAAAAGCATTTTGCAGGCATAAAAACAAGAAATGTTGATATCTCTGTCAATTTCAATGCAAACGTGTTCCTAAGCTTACCAAAGGGTTATTGGGCCATACTAAACCATTTGGAAGTGGAATACATTCGTTTTGAGAGAAATCAACAATGTAAGGTCAAAAACACATTGTTGGTCTAAAAGTGATTCTGGCGCTCTGAAAAGCATTTTGCAGGCATAAAAACAAGAGATGTTGATATCTGTCGATTTCAGTTCAAACGTGTTACTAAGCTTACTAAAGGGTTATCGGGCAATACTAAACCATTTGGAAGTGGTATACTTTAGTTTTGAGCGAAATCAACAATGTAAGGTCAAAAACACATTGTTGGTCTAAAAGTGATTCTGGCGCTCTGAAAAGCATTTTGCAGTCATAAAAACAAGAGATGTTGATATCTGTCAATTTCAGTTCAAACGTGTTACTAAGCTTACTAAAGGGTTATCGGGCCATACTAAACCATTTTGAAGTGGAATACATTCGTTTTGAGAGAAATCAACAATGTGAGGTCAAAAACACGTTGTTGGTCGAAAAGTGATTCTGGCGCTCTGAAAAGCATTTTGCAGGCATAAAAACAAGAGATGTTGATATCTGTCGATTTCAGTTCAAACGTGTTACTAAGCTTACTAAAGGGTTATCGGGCCATACTAAACCATTTGGAAGTGGTATACTTTAGTTTTGAGCGAAATCAACAATGTAAGGTCAAAAACACATTGTTGGTCTAAAAGTGATTCTGGCGCTCTGAAAAGCATTTTGCAGGCATAAAAGCAAGAGATGTTGATATCTGTCGATTTCAGTTCAAACGTGTTACTAAGCTTACTAAAGGGTTATCGGGCCATACTAAACCATTTGGAAGTGGTATACTTTAGTTTTGAGCGAAATCAACAATGTAAGGTCAAAAACACATTGTTGGTCTAAAAGTGATTCTGGCGCTCTGAAAAGCATTTTGCAGGCATAAAAACAAGAGATGTTGATATCTGTCGATTTCAGTTCAAACGTGTTACTAAGCTTACTAAAGGGTTATCGGGCCATACTAAACCATTTGGAAGTGGTATACTTTAGTTTTGAGCGAAATCAACAATGTAAGGTCAAAAACACATTGTTGGTCTAAAAGTGATTCTGGCGCTCTGAAAAGCATTTTGCAGGCATAAAAACAAGAGATGTTGATATCTGTCGATTTCAGTTCAAACGTGTTACTAAGCTTACTAAAGGGTTATCGGGCCATACTAAACCATTTGGAAGTGGTATACTTTAGTTTTGAGCGAAATCAACAATGTAAGGTCAAAAACACATTGTTGGTCTAAAAGTGATTCTAGCGCTCTGAAAAGCATTTTGCAGGCATAAAATCAAGAAATGTTGATATCTCTGTCAATTTCAATGCAAACGTGTTCCTAAGCTTACCAAAGGGTTATTGGGCCATACTAAACCATTTGGAAGTGGAATACATTCGTTTTGAGAGAAATCAACAATGTAAGGTCAAAAACACATTGTTGGTCTAAAAGTGATTCTGGCGCTCTGAAAAGCATTTTGCAGGCATAAAAACAAGAGATGTTGATATCTGTCGATTTCAGTTCAAACGTGTTACT